>NW_023463204.1:0-14985 GCF_013731165.1 Rhagoletis pomonella | reverse complement strand
AGACACGCGCTTCCTCCCTGGGGCGGGGGGAAAAGCTACCCGAACTTGCACCAAAGTTTTGCTATTTTGGAGGATCGTTGCTAGCCCTTGCCACATCAGATATAAAATTTGGATAGCTGGTGGGCGTGGCAGTTGACTGATTTTCACTATATTTCGGATGTATGTCATTCTAGCTTAATCGAAGTTTACAAATCGAGTTTCATTGGAATCGGACAGCATTTACCATATCCGCCCCTAGTGTAGTGGGCGTGGCAGTTTGCTAAATTCAACCATTTTTCATATTTTTTCATTCCTAGGCAAAAGCACTACACGTTACAATTTTCAGCAAAATCACAGCTCATTTACTACTTTTTGCAACATTTTGTATGGAGCACTTCCAGCGTGCGTCGTACAATACTTCCATACCATATTAAATGTAGGCTAAAATAGAATTATGGGTGGATGTGAAGAAAAATTGTTTTTTAGCGAATTTGAGGACGCTGAATTCAATGTTTTTTTAGTAACTTTCACTGAAAATGCAGTTTGAATTTGAAAATTTGTGTTCTTTTATGATTAGGATATATCTACGTCGTTCGATTTTCAAGGTTGACTTAAGACTTCATAATTTAGTAACAGTTTGAGTTTAATTGTGTTTTGTTGTTTAAATAGTTACGGTTAAAGCAATTTTAAGTCGCTAAGGCTTACCATTAATTTTTGGCATTTTTTTTTGAAGACGGTGTTACGCATTTTTATAAGTATGTTCGACCATTTTTTTGAAAGAGAAGCAAATGAGCAGCACTTTCCACTCGCACTTTATTATACTCAATTTTAATAAGTTACAAAACTGCAAACCAAATTTTTTCTAAAGGTTCTAATTAAAAAGTTTGAAATTTTAGTGAAACACTGCAGGGCTAATTTTTATAGTTTTTTGCAATAACGTAGGAAATTCGGTGTTATATGGTTTTTTTTTAGGAAAATAGCATTACTTTCATTAAATAAATAATAAACATGAAATAAGGAAAAATAGCCAAAACTAATTTCTATTTTGGTCACTGTACGTATTCCTCGATTCGAATCACAGGCATACAGGTTAGAAAATAATAACGGATTATGGAAAGAGTTACGATCATATACCAACATCACTTAAAACTCGTTCATAGGCATGCCATTTTAATGAGCTGTTAAGGTGTCGAAATACCGAATACGGGACAAATAAAGGACATTAAAAGAAATACAGAACATTTGGCGTCCCGTATAAAATAAATAAATTATCAAGGCAATGGGTCAAAAAAGAGGACTTTCCCGTATAATACAGGACGGATGGTCACCGTACGTATGAGTAATATTATTTCCCGCTCACATTTTACAAAAATTATTGTAGACTTTCATTTGACCACCCACAAGTGGTTTGTTTATCGTTAATAGTTTGATTTGTTTGCAAAGTGCCAAGATTTTATACAAATGCACAAAATCTCTTATTGTTTTTAATTTGTTTCTTCTAAAACTTAATTTTGTTTTGTCATAAGACTGAAAATATTTTGAGAAAATTACCTAATCAAGAAAAACAGAATACAAATTCGTAGTCTATCGCTCAAAATTGGTAACATTTTATCAAAGTACTTCAAGGAGTTAATTTTCGAGCCAAAAAAATAATTTTGCCCAGTTAGCTTGTTTTAGACGACGCATTATTCGTGGATGCGCCTCGTAAGAGAATCGTCAGACTTTTCGACATTTGGCTAATTATTCCTGCAGATTATTTCAGAGTGAGGAGACCACGCTCTATGCAAGATATACTTAAATAAATAAAACTCACCTGGATATTGTAGGTTTGCACAAGTGTGAATTTTAACATTTTTTTTTAACTTTTCTTATGGCTTATTACCAGCGTAATATGGGAAATTTTATAAGGAGGCTGAGAACCTTTATGCAGAAAACGACGTCTAAAACTATGTACCATATCAATATAAACAAGATCTATACAAGTTTAAGCATCTGCAGTCTATTAAAAAGGGTTTAAGGTTAACTAAGTATTTACATATTTATTTATTACAGCTTGACGATTGAGGGTCACATCTTAATTTGTAGTTTTATTAAAAAAATTAATTGCACTATTTTAAGGGTTATTTTTGAAATATGTATGTTGCTAAATTATATTAACTACAACTGAAAACCTAAGATGTTGTAATTTCTTAATTTGCGTACTGAAAACTTAAAAAGAAGCAACTCTCTTTATTGAGTTATGTCTTCCAAAAGTAAATAGCTTACTGCTGGGAGTATCTTACCTATAAAAATAGCCGTTTTCTCAGAAATCGCCAAATATATAGTGACTTAAGCTCACAAGTTATCATACTTTTATTATTTAGTACCTGTAGCTTAGCGAAATCTTGCGAACATTTTTTTAGGCTTATGTTATGTCAGCCAATATGCCCGCTTGTTTCGCTGCGGCGCCTGGCAAGAACTTTTGGGTTCGCCAGTACAAAAACAAGCGTTAAAAAGGCGAGAATCTGCACAGTTTCACAGGACGAAAAGTGGTCCCGTAAATTGGCTAAATGAGTCGCATGTTCTGCCGCATTTTTTATTGGAAGGATGTGCACGAATTTTGCTTGAAAATTGGCCATTTTTAAAAATTCGACTCAATATCCAGACATACAAGGACATATGTATGGTTATTAATTTTGTTTGATGAATCTGAGCTTCTCGATGAGAGATGTACTTCATTCAGTAGGGGAATTTGCATTCTCGATATTTGTGTGTAAAGCTTTGAGAACTGCTTGACTGGCACAAAAAACTACTCGTTTGTTCTCTCTAGATCTTTGAGCAGGATGAGTGGTGAATCTCGATTGGTAAATGCTTTTCGAAATACACAACATATTTTCTCGTTTACAGAACAAATTACTTTAACCTGGGCATATCATTGGAAGTAAGCACGAGAAAATGTAAAAATGCAGTGAAAAATTTTGTCTTGTGGCGTATTGTAATGCATTACTCCATCGATACAAAAAATAAGCGCATACCAAAAACGAAAAGTTCTTGCTGGGTAGTAACAAATGTAATAAATTTTTAAATATAAGTCGCTTATTCCTTAAATTTAAGGCAACCCCTGTAGCTTTGTTACCTTAAAATTAAGGAATTAGTGAATTTTAATAAAAAAATTCTACTAACTCGAAGCTGTTCTGTGTAGCTTTTCAATTTTTCTGGATATTTTGAAAAAATTAAATTTTACATTTTGTAGACCAGATTAAGGCAGCATATGATATGTGGCAAAAAGGAAAATAAAAAAAAAACTGCTCTGAGAAGCTTTTAAATATTTCTAGAGTGCCTGAAAAGGAAAAATAAGTTCTGGATATTTTGATAACAAACTAATTTTTTCAAAAGTCGTAATGCCAGATTCACGCAGTACGACATGTCGAAAAATGACAGATAAACTGTTTCGAGGAGCCATTCAATAGTCCAAGGGTTTCTGAAAAAGGGGTAAAAAATTCTGCAAAATCAAAAAAAAAAGCATTTTTTCGAAAAAGTAAAATTTTTGAAAAAAAATAAAAATTAAAACTATCTTTTCAATAGTTCTAGAGTTGCCGAAAGGTTCTTAATGTAAATACATACATACATTTACAAAATTGGACAAAAATTTGATTAAATAAATTTCACATCGATATTTAGTAGAAAAAACGAAAAACGATAAGGAAACAGTAAAAGCACATTAAACAGGTAGCAGGATTAGAGTAAAAACAACAAGCTCAGTATATTTCATTGATGATTTTTTACTCTAAAATATCAAAAAACGTAAACAAAATTTGTCAGTGCAGAGTAAAATGTAAACAAAAATTACAATTCATGGACCACTTCGAATGGAAAAAATCAAAACTGACACCCTGCTACTGCTACACATGCAATGGGCTTTGGGTGGCGGCAATCAAGCAGGCACAAGTGCGGATCAGAACGGATAAGCGTGCATGCACTGCGGAAATGGGTTTTTGGGATGAGTTTGTAGAGGGTAGATATGTATGTATATGTGTGGAGCTATGTATGTAAATATGTATATTTGCGTACATAAGCGTATAATCGTGGGATCATAAGCGTTGATAAGAATGTCGCAAAAGCTGCTAAGTATAGGATACTTTTATGTATGTATAAACAAAAGCGAATAGGTAATTTCATGTAACCAACAGCAGCAAAAATATTTTCGTGTACATAGTACTTGAATTCATTCAATTATGACATAACGAGGATATACATACATTGTTGTATGTAGGTATGCTTTATGATCAAAGTTAATGACCGGTCTCTAACCAATAAGCCGAGCGTCTTATGCAGTAGAAACAAAGTGTAGCTAAGGCGCAAAAACTAAATATTTATCAATTTTTCTTGTATGTGTTTTTTCATTTAATATGATTTGACCGTTGAGTATTCAATATTCAATAGTGCGCTATCGACAGAATGCTTTACCAAAATATGCACATCATATGACGCTTATACAAAGCAGCCGTTTCGGGTCAACTGAATGGCAAGCCGCACGGAATGCGACATTTAAATGTGATTTGTTGAATTCGTGGTGTGACTTGGAAGCAGGGTGTAAGGGAAAACAGGATGAAAATGCTCAATTTTAGAGAGTGTTACAAGGCCGTTGGAAGTTTCAGAATATGTATAGACTGAGAGAAAGAGAGTGTGAGAGAGAGAGAGTTTGGGAGAGAGAGAGTGATAAAAATTCACAAACGAACGAGCGCTTATGCGCAAGTTATCCTTTTGCTCTCGTTACAAGCATCTCACAATTCGGACTACATTGCGCTGACAATCCAAAAATTCTGCAAGAGTAAAAGCTTTCGGAGTGCTGAGTAAAGAGCGTAAATTATATTGCATGCTTAAGCCTTAAGCTTTCCAAAGCGCATGCGCGAAAAATGGCTGTCAGTTGGCATAAATATCAGCGCTACTTTGGCTGCATACAGCTGACATTTTTTTGAAAGCTGAAATTGGTTATTTATTTATATGTATGTGCGCAGCTGTTCATGACACCAAAACGGGAATGAGAGAACTAAAAAAATTCTAACTAGCAAACATACATACATACATATGCATGTATGTATATTTATAAGGTAACTAACCAAATTTTGTGGTTAAAGTGCCTCGAATATTTGGATACTCGCTGCTTCTACTTGCTGACAGCTGCAAATGAATACGTTCGGCGTTTAACAGCATTTAACTAACTATACCACAACCATTTCAACACCTTGACTGGCATGCGCGACACTTTCGCGGCAGCCAACTGTCAGCTGCTGCTTTGTTCAGCCTTCAAATGAAAAAATTAAATTTTAATTGCTTGTGTTGCACGAAAGTTGACCGCATGACGCTTTAAAACGCAAAAGCGTCACGGAACCAAATACAAGTTTTTGGCTTATCACCATTTCAGTTGATGGCAGCTGTCATTTGCAACACCTGTTTGGCTAAATATTTACCACCATCGCACAGCTTTTTTGTAATAATATAAATATTTTGAGGCGGTTTTCGCTATTTATGTTCAAAATTAAATGTCAGTTATGGCAACGTTGCCACCCAACGACAGTTATTGCTGGCAAAATTACTTGTAATATGAACTGACAAACTGCCGAAGAAATAATGAAATAAGTTTTGTGAATACATATTTACGTATATGTAGGTAAGCGTCTACATTCTGATAGCAACTGTCTGTGCATACGCCCAGCTCCAGTCAAAGAATACTTTTCCTATGCACACCAGCATTTCCCCGTGGACTTGTTTGTGTGTGCTTACAATAATACGAATGTATAAACCTGCACTGACGTTACGTTAATGAGCTTGTGGCCAATGTGGTTTATAACTGTACATAGCAATTGTATCTAACATTGAAGTGAAAATACCGACATCGCCCGTACTGAGGGGAGTAAATTAGGTTAGGTCAGGTCAGAACGTGGAGCTAGGGAATTTCGTAAAATTAGTTTTTTACCTCTGCTTAAAAAAGCTAATCAACTGCTACGAGTATGTACGCTAACAATTTTGTGCTAATGTGTGTTTGGTTGTTGTTTTTTTCTTATTTTATAACAGCGATTTCGTGGTCAAGCAGATTGCTGCTGGGCATATGGGGCGTATGAGTAATTATTTAATATCACTAGTACATACATATGTATAGGTATGTGCTTGTATATTCAAGTGCACATATACTCGACCCAGTGGGAATTAGGAGCACGTAATAATACCTTATTAGCAACTTACTCTTCACCTGGCAGTCATTACCATTTCCCTGCCGAACGTCCCTTACTTTTACAAAGGCATGGCCGCCTTATGTAAGTAGGAATTTAGAATGTACATTTGGTATCAGACATACTTCTGAGCCGCTTTACAAAGTAAGTTACTAGTAATGCAGAGCAGTCGTTCGGAGTAGTTCGGTGCTTGGAAATAACTTCGGGTGCACGTTATTTTGCAACTGACAACGTAATGTGTCTTCGGAGGTGTTCATTTTGCCCTTTACTAGTAGATGACATTGGCCATGATTACAATTTTGGTACTAAAAACTGAAAGAAAACATGGCTTACCTCGCAAGGTGCTTACCTATTTTCCCAGTGGGGAACATAGATACTATGTATGTATGTGTTATGGTTGGGGATTTCGTAGTTGTTAAGTGGAAAGTCATGAAAACTATTCAGGCCAACAGCAGCAATTATTGGGGGAGTTGTGGTGTTTATTTTTTCGATATATTTTTGATTGCACCCAGATATGGGGGAAGATGTGGCACGTGTGCTGTAGGATGATAGCATACATACAGATGTATAAAAATGATTTAGAATTAGCCAATAGATGTGAAGAATCGACGTTTATAGGACTCCCGCCTAGCAACGTTCTTGACTCCTTTGGTGTTGATCGGTTTTTCCGACAAAGAACCAAAAATGACACTGTAGATGGTGCAACGCCGAAACCAATTTGTCTACAAACTAAACTTAACAATGGATGAAGGAAATTTGTTCAAAAATAAATTGCTTTGACTCTCTTAACGTATAGTCGTACGAAGGCAGATAACTGAAGGGAGGCCTAAATCACTGTCTTCCTCTGACATAGTGGGATCCTCAGAAATCTTATTGTTACTAACTGGCATTGCAACTGGAAAATTTTACATCCTTATTGCTGCTTGCAACGCATCTTGGCCCCTGTCCTTCTTTGTAGAATTAGGAGCTCGAATCAAATAGACGCGACGTGCTAGAGAGCTTCAAATTGGTAAAATTAGCCGAAAATGTATATTGCTTGGGCAGTTAATTGCAAGGACCTACTTAAATCATATAAAAGAGTAGTAAAAAAGGCAAAGACTAAATTCTAGAGGGACTTCTGTGATAACTTTGAGAAACTTTTGTGGTAACTTCGAGGGAGAAAGCAAGGTGGGCAGCCTTAGGATACTTCAAACAAAGGTTCTGGGTACGCCTTGCCTTATATCCAGCCCTAACCGTCAAAATGACGTAAGCGAAATTTTTTTCAAAATTTTCTTTTAGATGGAGAAGTATTCCTAGAGCATCTAGATACATTCCTGCATCAAAAAGAAAATTTTGAAAAAAATGTCGCTTACGTTATTTTGGCGGTTAGGGCTCGATATGTAAGCTATCCTGTCAGTACTCACTTTCCGGGATATACCTCGATAGTGGCGAAAGTATAGCGGTTAACATCCAGCCAATTGTTATAGCCTTATCTAAAGTAGAATGAGCAATTAATCAAGCGGTCAAAATCCAACAACTTATTCACTTATTTATTTATTTATTTATTTGCATATTTACTTATTTACTTATATACTTATTTATTTATTTATTTATTTATTTACTTATTTACTTATTTATTTATTTATTTGTTTATTTATTTATTTACTAGCTTTTACCTGCGAGGTTCACCCCACGTCTTTATGCGTGTATGAAAAATACTTTATTTAAAGATGTTATACTCTCTGCTCTAATTTTACTATAGAATGAAATGCAATAATAATTTTTCGGCACTGCAGGTGTTTTTATTTAGATCAAAATATCTCCAATAAATTATACAATAGAAGAAATACTATCTAATTTCTTACGACTAATAACTCTAATATGATGTCACAGCATTTTTTTAATACTTTAAAGTATCTTTAACATAAATGCATTTTCCAATTTTCGATAAAGTTTCGGGTTTTACTTTAAGGCATTCTTGTTTATTGTCATTGCAAAAGCTAAGCGAAAAGGAAACCATATATCGACGGTACTTTGGCAAAAACTCGTATCTCGGAAATGACTACTACTTCATATCTCATAAAATTAATTAAAAATAGGCCTTTAAATAATTTTATTCATTATATATTATTCTTAATTAACTGAGCAGTACTTATTCTTTAGTATTTAGTAAACAAAATTTTTAAAATAGATTTTTTGTTATAAATAGAGTTTTTTGTTAAAGAGTGTTGTTTCAGAGTGTTTTGAGATACGAGGTTTTGCCAAAGTACCGAAAGTCGATATACTCGAACACATTTATGTACGTGTGTTATGAGAACAAAATTTCACGTAAAAGTTTGATTTCTTTCATTCACAAAGCAAACTCAAAATTAAAATATTTTGGGAAAATCACATGATCTAGAAAAACGGTATGCAGATCCAAAATTAAGGTTTCGTATCTCGTCGTTTTTTGTGGCTTGTCATATCTGACACCAAATTTGATGCCACTCTTTCGATAGGCTTTAATTTTTTTTGTGGGTTCTATACATGAAATAAGCTAACACGTATTCGAGATTTTTTTTTATGAAGAAGGGTTTATTTTGTGGATGTCAACAATTTTGTGCATATATTTAAAAATTAAATTAAATTTTCTTTTTTCCAGATATAAAATATTTGCGGAAAAATTTTTCTTTAAGGCGACAAATAGGCGTGGACATTCTGATGAATTCCACATTAAATTAAAATTTTTGAACTTTGGTTTTGAAAGGTTTGGAAGAAATGTTGTTAAAGGAGGGACATTCTGCCGAAATTCGTAATACTCCTACAATTGCCACCCCCATTTCTAAAGGTTTGTCACCTTAAAGGAAAATCTTGCCACACAAATATTATTTTTGGGAATACATGTCGTCGCCTTAGAGTCTAAACCTGCTAACGACCAAAAACGTATTTTACTGTAGAGGCAAAAAACTAAATATATCTTTAACTCTTAGTCTAAGGGGCAGATCCTACATATAGTTTGTTAATCGCGCGGCGTTCTATGGACCCAATCCAGAACGAATGAAAAAAATTACATTTCTATGGTTTTGTTGGCGAATTTCTAACTTAGCAGGTTTTAGTTTTTGTATTTTCAAAATTGAAGTGGATTTAGCAGGTTTTTTGTATGAATAAAATTTTTTCTATTTTATTTTTTGTGATTACGAGCTCAATTTAAATTTTTAATTAAAATAGGATTCCGTAAATAAAAACAATTATATATATAAAATAATACACAAGATTTGTTCTTCCGTTTATTGCAACAAAAATAGGCAGTTTATAATACATAGTACCAGGTTGACCGCGCTTTGCCCCGAGTGCATATACTTTTTAAAATTTTCAAAATTTTCATAGCTTTAAAAAATATTTTGGAAATAAACAAAAAAAAAAATAGGATTTCGATATCTATTAAGTAAATTTCTTACTCCAAAATTTAGGTGGAAACCCTACTCCGAAATACGCTAGAATGAATGGTACATATCTTGATCGATGTATACATAAAAAAAAATTTGATTGAAATTATGAAGCGTAGCAACCCTGATTTCTGACCAAAGTTCCCAACAATACCTTTCATTTGATATCCATATTGCGATGTTTTAGATAAATTGTGTAGAATCGAAAATAAGTGGCAACCTTGCACTATTATCCGAAGAGATAACATTTTGTATATAGGGAAATCATTGTTTAAGAACCTTCTCTTGCTACCCATGAATAGTAATAATTTACCTCTTTTCTAAACATAAATTTAAATAAATATGGGATTTAAAATAGGTGGCAACCTTATTAAAAATATTTTTGAATTAAAGATTATAATGTTTTAATCAATTTGTAACTAATTTCGAATAGGTGGCAATCTTATACGAGTCTTCTCGGAAATAATTCCTATTCAGATAACCTTAGAATCCAAAACATTATCTGTGTACAAAATTGCATTAAAATCGTTAGAGCCGCTTCCGAGAACCCTATGGATATATATACATATATACAAGAATTGCTCGTTTAATATGATAAGATATTAGTAACTATACGTGAAGTACTCCTCTCTCAAATTAATAGTTCAAAGTCCACATATCAGATAACTTAAGTAGGAACTCAATAATGCCAGAAAGTATAATACATATTATTCAATCATGAGGTAAATTGTCATAGTAGGTGTGGTAATCTTCAGGAAGTAATCGTTTGAAATACTGGAGATCTCGTACTTTCTGCGAAAAATCGTACGTCTACTCTCGTATAAATTCGGAAGGTGAGAAAACGGCAAGGAAACAGCTACTGGGGATTTTCTTTGCGGTATTACTTGCCATTCATTGGAGAATCTTAGTTTGAAATGTATGTCTCCACTTGGTGTATACCGTAGGGCTCGTATATCAGTTACTTTAGCAGCACCTTTGCCGCGACCGGGACGAATGCTATTAAAGAATTTAACTGTGTTAAAGCTTTTAAAGAACGTGTAACTAAGATAAATTACGTCATATGGTTTTGGATTTTTTCTAACCGATCTACATACTTCAACGTATTCTGCAGGAACATAGCTTCCATTTGGGTATGGCCTATTTCAAGAAACTTTTTCTCAATAATGATATTGTTATTTATAGCTGTGGATAACAAAGCATTAGCCCTAATGCAGTTTCGGTTTTGATATGCGCATCCGTCGCTTTAAAAAAATTACTGTAATTGGCTCCCCGGAACTATTATTTGGTACTAAATTTTTTTCTATCAAATCTACCCACACGCTGGAAAACTCTTCTGCATTTAATCTTCCTTCTGTTTCGTTACACAAGTAACAATAATTTCCTTGAGATATAAAAAATTAAAGCTTATTCGCTGGCTATTACCTTGGCTTAAACGCATCAAGTAATACTCTAAGATAGAACAATAATACTTAGCTTCTTTAGTCATCAAACAATTTTTGACAATTATATTTTTATATTGACGTATTTTTTTGCTTGCCAACTGGGGAAACGCCTACTACTTCGAACTGCATCAAAAGGTCGATTTTGCCAAAAAACGGATTTAGCAGGCTTACGATATATGTTTTCTATCGGAATCTATCTATCCTCTATCTATCTATACCATAATAAAATTGTAAATTTTTTTGTCTGTTTGAACTCACTAATCTCCGGAACTGCTGAACGTAACCTAGGGTATACAAAAATTAGATCTGACAAGGGGGCGTGGCACCTACCATAGGCGTGACATTTCTAATCAGCTATAACTTCGAAGCCGTAAGTAACATGACTTTGAAATTTGGTTTGTTTGCTTATATAGTAAAGTACATATACTTTTGTAAAGGGGGCGTGGTACATCCTATAGGAGTGAAATTTTTAATCAGCCATAACTTCGGAATTATTCGTAACATAAATTTGTAATTCTCCTCTGATTCGTAAAATATACTTTTGCAAAAAATGGTGCCGACAGATGGCGCCGGAGTGGACATATTGCGAGAACCCGTATGACCTGGCTTAACGGGTATTAACTTTATGGTAAGAAGTGTTTCTCCAAAATAAATGGACCCAAAACATAGATGGCGCTGAAATCACGATATTTAGATGGCCCTCTACAAATTTACATTTTAGATGACTTAATGAAGTCCCATTCTATTATCAACGGGTCATGGGTACTTCAAGAAGAAGTGTGCTGAATTAGAGAGAACACGGTAGGAATACCAAACTCCTTCATTCTGTGGAACAGCAGAATTATAGGAGAAGATTACGCACTCTCGGCAAATCTTGCAATACTTGCAGATATCTCAGCTCATAGCATCGAAGGATATTATTACTTAACCCAAATGTTACCTCAGCGCTATTATTCTTGGCCTATGAGTAAGCAAGGTTCTGCTCTTCAGTCTTTTCAACCTAAACTAATATTTTTTACATTACAAACCGTTTTTGCATAGCAACACTATTTCTAGTATTGGTCAACGCAAAAGTTCTTATAAGGCGTCGCGATGCAAGCCAGGCATTTGCTAGTCTACAATAAAATTTAAATTGTTGGAAAAATCCGATTTTTAACACCTTATCAAAAATATCTCATCATAAGTTTTCGAAAACAAATTACAAAAAATGTTTGACTCTCACAAAGTAAACCATCTTGTAAAAAAAAATATATATATCTTAAAGAGAGTTCTTCAAAAACGTTCATTTCTTCTGAAACTTGTTTTTTATAGAGAATTAAAAAAGTATTACGATGGTTTAATTTTAAATCCCTAATTTACTGGCTTTCACTATGCAAATCAATTACAAAAATTCCAACTTTTAATAGCTAAGTCAACTTTAGGCCAATCCTAACCGTCTTATATATAGAAATGTAAAGCCCGTTTTCTTAACTTTAAAACGACGTTAAGGCGAACTCTCTACGATGAGTGGAACCCGAAATATAACGATTTGAAGAAGTAGGTACATGAATGGTCAGAATCACGAAAAAATTCGGACTTTGACAGATAATACTTCCCAAGAGCACATAAAAAAAAGATTTGAGATGAATCGGAGACATGACACAATTTTATTTACGAAGTCCTTCCGACTTAAAAAGAATGGCTCATATAGAAAATTAATTTCTCAGTTTCCCAAGGTTTTTAACAATTAAGAGTAATTTAAATGTAAATATTTATACCGTAAAAAGGTCCTTGTGGGGGGGGTTTTGTGGTCCGGGGAGTCTCAATTTGCAAATAATTTTTCCAAACACGGACGTTAGGTACGCTATGATGCAAAAAACATGAAAGGAAGACGAAGTAATAGTAACTACAAACAATGTTTCTCAACAATGTTTCTAAACAATGTGCATGTTTTTCTTTGCACCAAAGCACAACAAATCGTACCCGGCCGCTGGGTACTTTTGGTAAAAATGAATGGCAAAAATGAATTGCAGATTCAGATTTCGCGTACCCAAGAACCCCTAGAGAGGCCCTTTATTGGTATAAATATATGGATTTAAATAAATTTTTATTGTTTTAAAAGTTGCTCTGCGACCTCAAAATGCAAATTGAAAAAAAAAGACCTTAAAATCGCCAACCTGGGAAAACTGAGAAATTACTTTTCTATATACAATCTAAATTTTTAGAAAAACTTGGTTTCTTCAATTCCCGAGCCGATTGCCGAAGTGTTTGTTATGAAGCAAAAAGGAAAAATATTGTTACGTATACGCACTGTTGAACACATGTCTATTCATTTAAGATCTCTCACAGTTCAGTTTTCAGTTGCAGTTCTTACCTGTAATACAATTCTGAATATCATAGCAAATTTATAAAGTACCTCAGAGCTTATTTCGAAAGTCAGAATATTTTTAAAAGGCACTTGCTTGCTGCTTTTAAGTAGAAACTAAATCAATACCTTGCCAGAGTTTGCTGAATGTAGCAAGACTGCTGGCGCAGTAAAGCATGCATTTTCTAAAGTAAACACCAGTCAGCGTAACAAAAACCGAAAACCAAAGAAATAAAAATGTAATATGGCAAAGAAAACAAAAGTATTTTGTAGTCAGCGCTTTTGTTGGTTTTGCTTTTACACACGCAAATGCATACATACATATGCTAAAATAGCGGACCAGTCTATACTCGCTTAAACACACAAATGTATGTATGTATGTATGTACCTCTAACACATATGACGGGTATAAGCTTATGCATATATAATTACACATATGTACGTATATATGTATGTAAGTTATATAAATATATGTACATATATTATGGGTAAGGATGAGTGTGTGTATGAATGCGGGAGTGCCTGCAGGCAACAACTGCAAGTGTAGTAGTTCAAGGACTGTGAAAATGGCAATTGAAAAAGTCAACTGCTGCTGTGCTACTTCACGACCAATGACTTTTACATGATGCAAAAAAAAAAAACGCATACACACATGTGCACACTATTTGTGAGTGCATATATACATATGTATATGTGTACGCTTGTGGATGTATTATTGTCAAGTCGTTGCTTGAAGTCAAGTTCCGTAAAACTTTGCATAAGAAAAGGCGCAGTTGTGCAATGCAGTACTGACTCTGCTCGGCCGCACACCTATACATACATACATACAATGGCGCAAGCTGGCATGTTCGCAACAAGCAACTAGCATATACGAAAAACTGCACATATGTGGTGTTGTGTGAAAGACAAGCTAGTAAGTGAATGGCAAGCCAAAAAAAAAAAAATCAAACTCGCTCGCTTAAAAAAAGCAAAAACAAAATTAAAAAACGTAATAGTTAGCAGTAAAAGTAACAACAAATACATGCAAAACTAAAAAATATAAGCAAAATCCTAGTTAACAACAAAAGCAGTTGGCTGCTTGGCTAGTCTCTTTTCTCTATTCTGGTCTGTTGTCCTTCGCTTATTCTCCATGTCTCGTTTGGCTGCATTTGTTGTCTATAACGCTAGACAATCGCTGTTGTTGCTGTCTTTTGTTTGCACACATATACATCCATACTATATATGTATGTATGTATGTATGCATGCACATATGCAAATGATTGCTGACATTTCTCTGTCTGTCTGGCATATGATGATTGTATTCACATAAATTTGTATGTTGAATACCTTAAACTATTAGCAACGCATATAAAGATACTTCTCATACACCTATTATGTATGAGTTGGTCAGTGGCTGCGAAATTTATTCCTAAAAGAATACACAAATTGCAATAAATGTGATTAGGTACTTTGTAGTTTTGTTATACGTATGCAGATATATTTTTTACATATTTTCACATTTTATAGATGAATATTCTACGATACATACAGCCATGTATATATATATTAAAAAATGCCATACGGCACCTGCTTAATATACAGTATAAATTGTTGGCCAAGAACAGAAT
>NW_023463203.1:0-14991 GCF_013731165.1 Rhagoletis pomonella | reverse complement strand
GCAAACCGGTCCGCCGCGCCAGCGCCTCTTGTCTCGGTAAGGCAACCGTTACTCTTCGATGTGGCCCGTTGTCTAAGAAACGCCGCTATAGTAGTAGAGCCGATTTACATATATCCTCTTGGCTGAAAACTTTCCAATGGGCACGGTGTCTCATGACGCCCAGGATTAGGAGGTAACCGTTCCTGGTCGATGTTCACCAGCAGCCCTAAACTGGAAAATGGGTAGCGCAGAAGCTACAGGAGCGGCTGCGTTACCCTTGTCCCGGAAAGTACTGATTGGTGATTCAGCTAAGCCTTCCACTAACGACAAGGTGTCTTCCTAGCGAGAGCAGATATTAAATAACACAATGGTCATTCAATGACAAATATAAACGTCATTCGAATATCCCAAATAGCAATTCAAAATAGGTGCGTGCCTACTGGAAAACACTTTACACATGTTGCTAATTCTTAATACTGGCACTTCGAAGCTTCTGGATTTATTAAATGTTTATTGTATACATTCTTAGTATTGATTTTATACTTTTATATGTGGAAACTTCTACACTTTAATTAATTCACATCGTATACAAATTCTTGACTGAATTTAATAAGCGCTAATTTTTGCAACTGTTTATAATAAATGCCTCTATTGCGGAACGACTTAGAACATATTAAAACTCGATTTATGCGCAGACGTTCATTTGAATATAAAATTAGTGAAATATTAAGTAAAAAAATTAATAGCATATTTTAATTACCTATATATGAAGGTATGTATGTGCACTTTTAATTGTCATGTGTGACAGGTCCGTAAATCTTTTTAATAATTCCAGTCTTACTCTCTTACGAGTGGAAGTCAAGAAGTTCACGGAATGAAGAAGAATTAGTGTAAAATTTAGTGCGAAACTAGTTTTCCTTTCCTATGCATATCTGTGCTTTTCAATTAAAGTAGTTAAGTGACTTTAGAAGGTTTGACTTTGAGTTAAAAAAATAAACAGTTTCCCTTGAAAATTTTTGTATTTTTATTAAGCTTCTATTAAAATGGCATCTTGAACTAAACCTGTGGCCACGTTAAAATATTGTTTCCAACAAACCCAACGAAATGTTATCTAACGAAACCGAAACCGAGACCGGCTTGTCTCCAAACCGAATTTGACATGGGATGACGGATATTTGTTGGAAAATGCGTAGCCTTCATCTTTCCAGGAGTGGTTTCATCAAGTTTTTAGACGTGCTACAAGTTTTTGTGCCTGCTCTGACTCGGGTTCATTGGGAGTACCCCACAACGAGCTTTTCTAATGTACTTAGTAGTGTGCGTATTCTATAACACCCGTCTTATATTGGTCTTAGACATAACGAGATGATCAGGGTTGTTCACAATGGTTCAGAATGATAGTAGATGATGCTGCAATCAGTTTTAAGATTTATTTAATTTGCCTAAATAGTGTATGTCCTTTATAAATTATTCCTTTTCCTAGGAAAAGTTCCACATAAACAGATTACTGTAATGCAAATGGTTAGTTCAGAAATCGGATGTAGCAGCACAGGGAACACTGCACCAATAAAATAATGTGTATCCCTACCCTGAATGCAGAAAGGCATCGGCGACCAGAGCAGTCGAGTTGTTAGAGGTCTGTACTACCACTTGAAAGTGGCCAGCTTCGGTTCCTGGTGCTTCCCCCACCAAAGTTTTTTCTACTAGCGGTCACTCCCTCGGCAGGCGATGACCAACCTCCGGGCGTACTTCTGCCATGTAAATCTTCGCACGTTAAACCATTTGCAGTTCGAAGACGACATTACGCTGTCGTTCTTCGATTTATGTGGCAACTTTAAGACTCGCATCACAAATTCAAGGAGTGTCGCGATCCCATATAAGCTGCGGTCAAAAATAGTTAGCTTGGTCCGATTTCGCTGTAATTCGTTATAGGCCCTTCATTTACTGTAAAAAGAAATCTGAAATTGGCCAACTCCACGCCCTCTACGCTAGGGGGCGGAAAGACTAAAAGAGCTCCGATTTTAATGAAATTGCTGTGCAGCTTTATTTTATCTTAAACATTCAATATATGAGATTTTGTCGAGATCGGACTTCAGACACGCCCACCACATATAAAAATGTCTGAGAAAAAATGATAAGAAACAAAAAAATCTTAACGAAAATTTCACTTCTTTGAATTGTGGATGGAACTGAAAAAGTGTAATAACTTCAAAAAATGCAGGCCCATGCAGCTAATTTTTCCATATATTTTTGGTGTTTTTTCTTAATTCACCAATAAAGTTTTGTTTCTCGATTTTACGTAAATATTTATTTGATTTTGATTCCATGTGACGAAAAAATATATACATATATCAGACATGTGCCTTATTTTTGACATTCTGAGATCAGAAATGTTGCGTGCTTTAAGGATTAAAAGTAAAAGGTGGCCTAGCACACTCCCTTTTCATTATATTCCATTTCAATATTAGTGAAAAAAGAATATAATTTTGTGCGTATTAAAAAGGCGTTTAATACATGTTTATTTGATAGCTTATAGCTGCCATAGTTTTAATTTTTTTTCGGAAAATTTTAAATTTTTCTTAGTTAGACCTTTGTCAATTAAACCCTTTACTCAGATTTCGTGTTTTCTTACTTTGCATTTTGCTATTTTTGGCCGCACTCGCGACACTGTGCGCCGTACGTTCATACAAAAAGTGCTTCGAAGCCTCTTCGTCGTCAGGGTAAAGTCGGCATTCTGTCTCTGTGAACTGAACAATCCGGTGCATATGATAACATAGTAAATTTTGACCAGTCGCGGTCTATCTACAACTCCCTACCGTCCCTGAGTACTGACTGCTTTTTGATTTTTCCACTCAATTATTACACAGTGCGACAGTAAATTTTACACACAAAAAAATGAATATATTCACGAAACTATGGGCGAAATATACTAAAACTGCGTATTTAGTTTTTCTCTGACGTCTGAATTTTTTTAAAAGGTCTTTGAAACTTAAAAAATGTGATAAATTCAAAAAAAAAAATTAATTTAAAAGTTCAGTTTCGCGAGTTTATTCATTGTTTCGTGTGTTTTGACATTTTTTTGTTGTTGTCACACGATGTTATAAGAATCGCAGAAGCTTAACAGAGTGCAAAAAATGGTTCCAGTCAAACGTGTACATATTCTGAGCTTTCTTTAAGACAGTCGCCAGCGAATGTGCCTCCTGCGCTAGTGGTATCTTGGTTCCTTGCGTGATGATATGTGGTGTTTTTAATTCCTTAGTGACAAACTTATTCACGGCAAGCCAAATGGGAAAAAGGATGTCGGAAATTCGTTCAAAAATAAATCATATTTTCACTCTGTCGGAAGAATCAACTAAAACCAGCAATTACTTAATAATCTCATTATTCCCTTCTGTTCGACAAGCAGTCCGTTAGTTACGTAGAGTTTTTGACTTCCATCGTATTATACGCGTGGAGGCGCCATCATTCATAGGCGTATTGCAAACTGCCAACGGCACTCGCCAAGTCTCAAGCTGTATGCATATACATATATATGTACAGTGGCGAAAATATAAAAAAGGAACGATATTTTAATAAGATTTTGCCTATTTTTTCTTTTGTTTATTTAATGGTCATAATTTGTTTCTAAAAATATAGCGCGTTATAAAACGAATTTCAAATTTTGTACAAAAATTAGGAAAATTTTACAAAGTTTCATAAAAATTTCGAGCGCTTTAATTCGATTTCCAATAACCATTTTGAGTATTCAGTTTTATTGCACATTTAATTCTAGTACAATAAAGTGCAAGTATGAAGTTGCTAGGACTTACCGTTGATTTTTGTCAAATGGTTTTTTTTGTTTGTTGAAGGTGTTGCTCATTTTCTTCATATGAAAAAGTGTTCAAACCCACTTTGTATGGAAAAAATGCACTTTATTATACTAGAATTTAATAAACAAACAAAACTACGTACCAAGAATTGAAATTTCTGAATAAAAAGTTTGAAATTTTGAAAAAAAAATTTGAAATTCGACGAAATTTTATAAATCTTGTACAAAGTTTGAAATTTTGACTTACATGGTTTTTGCTATATATAGTAGCTATACTTTTATAAAAAATACATAATAAACATTAAGTAAAAAACTTGTTAAAGTGTCCCATCCCTGTTTACATTTTCGCCACCGTATGTATCTACATATGTATGTCTATATTTATATCCGCACACGCCCGCATCATCACCGCAGATTAGAAGAAAAGGAAGGAAAAAAGACTACCGGCAGCGTGTACAGCACGAAATTCGCACCCAAATCAAAACATTACCGGCTTTGCGATTTTTGATTGTCTTAGACACTCACAACAATCGCGTAAATAACCGCAAGCGCAATAATTTATGTGGCTTTTGCAGAAATTCAATTTTTTTGCGCGTTTTTTTTTCCTTCCTATTCGAAGCAACAATTATTGCCATATTCGATAAATATGTATGCACAAAGCTACACTAATTTGCATTTTATTTTTTATGTTTCTTTTTTTTGGCCACGCCGTCGATTTCATTTGTTATATTTACCTGACTACTTAGCATTCCACTTTGTTATAAGGCAAATTTAAAGTTGGTTATTTGATGTTTATCGGAATTCGAGGCATTGCGCTTCCGCATCTTTACTGACGCTAAGTGGCTGGTGTCTATTTAGCTTTTTTTTTGTTTCTTTTTTGTTTCTTTTTTGTTATATTATTATTTTTTTTACATGTTCAACAGTCAGCATCTGCCTCTTAGAGTTGTCAGATCATGGCGTGCATTTATTTCGTTTGCTTTAAGTGTTTTGTTTTGTTTTTGTTACTAAATATTTTCGATTGATCACTGTCAATAACTTTTGAATTAACAAACACGCGACGCATTCCAATAAATAAAAACAAAATAGGCAAAAACGTAGAAGAGTACGTAAATGCCTTTAATTATTAAATGTTTTAAAGAAACTTCCGTTTAAAAAAAAAGAAACCAAAAATCTGTGACGCGCATGTATTCCTATGCTATGAATTATTTTACGAAAAAATTCAGTGTTTTTTTATCCTATATATGGTTACCGATTTGTAGTTTTTGTTACTTAAAACACCTGCGAATTGTCAGCAAATGAAATTATTAAACATCACCTGGGGCTCTGAAACCTAAAATTGGACTTCGAAAATTTCTGAATAGTATAAGGGGACTTTTATGAATAGTTTTTCCTATCGATAATTATGGCTGACGCAAACTTCTATGTCTCGTGTTTTGCTGGCCTGGGGATTGTGGGTCTGACGTTAATCCCACCAAGACCAAAATATGATTTTTCACGATGAATTAGAGATTCGTAGGCCCTTGGAGCTCCGTTAGGCGTAACCCCTATATTTGGATGAAAAATGGAGCGCAAGCTTGCTGGATGCAGGTAATAGGCAAGCTAAGTTCTCCAAACCCGGGTAGGCAAATAGAGGTTTGTTAAAATACATTGCTTCTGGTCACGGTAACTAGGTGACCTGCTCCCTCCTCAAAATCAAATCTAATCTAATGACAAAGTTTTTCCATAAAAACTTATCCCCAAGTAAAACTGAAATTTTATGACGCGGTTTTAAAGATGCTTTCAATTGCCTATAGCAAATATGATGAAGTAAGAAAAAAACGTCTGCAAAATTGCGCCGAAAAAAACATTAGAACTGTTCTTAGTAGCTTTAAATAGTCCTAGTTACTGAAAAGAAAAAAGTTCTGAAAAATAACGCAGAAGAAAGCACTTCTCAAACAAGTCGAAAAAGTTGAATTTTTGAAAAAACAAGTAATTTTTAAGCAAAAAACAAAACCGACTTCAATTCTCATATAAAAATTTTGGCTTATCGTTAATTTCTTCATGATCCGATGATCGCATTTAAACCAAATTAAAATGGGACCACCTTCAAATTTAAGTTTTGAAGAAAATAAATATTAAAACTGTTCTGAGTAACTTTTAAATATGTAGTTCCAGAGTTTCTGAAAAACACTTTTTTCAAACAATTAAAATTTTTTTTCAAATAAGTTTAATGGTTGAAAAAAAATAAATACAATTTTTTTTTTCTTTTTATGAACTCTAGTACTATTAAACAGCTACAATTTCAATTTTTTCAAACGTTCAATTTTTTGAACTTTTTTGAAAAAATGTTTTCCATTTGGAGTAATTTTGCAGAGCTTTTTTCTTTTCAGGAACTCTATTGGCCTTATTCATAAAAAATAAAGTAGGTTCAAATAGGTTTATAAACTAACGTTTTCATACATTTTTCTATTTATAAACCTTTTTTAAAGCTACCATATTTTTTATGAAAATGGCTATATATCTTATGAAATGCTAATCAGAACAGTTTTAGTTTTTTGTTTTTTAATTTCGTTTTTTTGAAAAAAAAATAAAAAATTCGCCATAATTTTGCAGAACTTTTTGTTTTCTTTCAAGAACTCTAGAAGTTAAAAAGTTACCCAGATCGGTTTTTATTTTTTTCAAACATTCAACTTTCTTGAAAAAAAAAAATGTTGCGTAATTTTGCACTTCCTTTTTTCTCAGAACCAATTTTTATTTGCCTTTTTGCCAAATGTCGCATGCTGTGTGAATCTGGCATTCAAAATTTTTGAAAATTTTTTTTTTTGTCTAAATATCCAGAACTGTTTTCTTTTTCAAGAACTCCAGAACTATTGAAAAGCTATTCAGAAAAGCTTTTTTTTTTGTCTTTTGGCGTCATACCGTATACCATTTTCCCAGGCGTCGAATTTTATGGTTCGCTTGGGGAAGCGTACTTTATACTACAGCACATAATTTTTAAATACTCGCCACTTTATATTTAATTTATTTATATTTTATTTATTTCTCATATTGCTAAATTAGGAGCACGCACTTGAGGACACCTGACAATAAAAACTGGAAAGGTAAACAAACCTTCTCCCTTAAACTTCCGAACTCGGGCGCTACCTTACGCACGTGTCTTGGGCACACAAAATATCGAAATTTAATTCACAGTTCATCGCTTATACAATTACTTATCAATTTTTTTTTATATACAATTTAGTAGGCGTGTATAGAACTTAATTAATTTAGTCCAAAAGCCATTGTCTACTGTAAACACAGGCGCCAAAGCTACTCGCTTGATAGCAGCCAAAAAACGAGGTAAAACACAAGTAGATATTCAATAGTTTATTTATTTATTTACCCTTTTTTAACTTTTACGAATTCGCTTAAATTCACCGGCATTTATTGCCGACGCGTTTTTAATGACGCCACGCAGACACAAATGAGAGTGAAAGAAATTCAAATAAATTGCTTAGTAATAGAAATGCATAGCACGCACTAAGCCGAAACGCACGTCAATACAAACATACATACATACATCACAAATAAAAAGTGTGTTCCATAGTAATTAGCATACCCGTAAAAATTTGTGTGTATGTACGTATGTATGTATGTAAGCGGCTACTTATTTTTAGTCAATCAGCCATTTAATTAGCCGATCAGCTACGTAGTAGAAAAATCGCATGCAACACTGTTATAAAAAAAAAACAAAAAAATAAGCTCGTAAATAATGTGTTGAGTGGACGTACATTGAATAAACAAACAAAAAATAGTGAACAAATTTGTGGTGTGTGCTATGTGGCTGTCAGCACGTCAAATGTGACGACACCATCAACCGCGATCAAGGTCCTTAAAAAGAAAACCAAAAAAACATATTATAATCAGCGCTTAAATCACCAAAAGAATAATATCAATAAATTTCCGGAAATTCGTGCGATTTTGGAAAATGTGATTGAACTTTTGTGGATGAACTCTTGCTATGTTTGTAAGCGTTTTACATACATAGGTATGTACATATTTATGTGCAATTTTTGTGGCGTCGAATGGAAACACCTCATTCACAGCCCTCCCCAGCCATACAAACTACTGACACCAATCCATGGCAGCTTACCACTCACCCAGGCAGCCCAAAAAACGCCCAACAACAGCAGTGACATTATTTAAAATGCAAGAGCAGCAAACTAAATTGTGCACAGCATTGCATTCATATATTTTTTTTCAATTCTTTTGCTTTACGTTATAAAAGCAGCTATTTTTTTACGTTAGTGCTTTTGCAGTTGCGCGCTTTCTTCAACACTCTTCCTTGTGCACTCTATTCGCAAGTCAAAATTAAGTGTATGCATATCGCGAATGCATGTCTGTCATTTTGTGTATTGTACATTTATGTAGGTAAATTTGTATATATGTAGATATTTATGTAAACGTGTTGGCATATCGTACTGTTTGACGGCCATTGACCCTAGTGATGACCATTGGCTTTTGTCCATTCAATACAGTTCAATTAATTGTGACTTTTGATTTTGATTGTGCTTTTTATTTGCTTGTTGACTAGGACTTGACAACGAAGTTTTCTGATTTTTACACCCGAGCGCACTTGTGCACAAGGGTATATTAATTTTGTTCACATAACGGTTGTTTGTAACAGCCAAAACGAATCGAGATAGATATAGACAAATGTATACATAAATGATCAGGATGAAAAAAGAAATCGATTAAGCCATGTCTGTCTGTCCGTCCGTCTGTCCGTCTGTCCGTCCGTCCGTGTACACGATAACTCGAGCAAAAATTGAGATATCTCAACAAAATTTGGTATGTAGGTTTCCCTTAATCCAAGGTAGGTTGGTATTGAAAATGGGCGAAATCGGACTGTAACCACGCCCACTTCCCATATAACGGTAATTTCCAGAAATACGAAAACTGCGATATTTTAGTAACTACTGAAGATAATTCACTCAAAATTTATATTTACAATAACTTTTAGACGAAAAATAAGAATATTATAAATTTTTGGAAAATGGGCGTAGCCACGCCCACTTATGGTTACATGTGTATATCTTGGTAACCGCTGCACCAATTTCTTCCAAACTTGGCACAGTTTGTGGCCTTGATACAGCAGACTAAATGGCCGAAAATTTAAAAAATCGGACAATAACCACGCCCACTTCCCATATAACGGTAATTTTCGGAAATACGAAAACTGCGATATTTTAGTAACTGCTGAAGATTATTCACTCAAAATTAATATTTACAACAATTTTTAGACGAAAACTAAGAGTGTTATACATTTTTGGAAAATGGGCGTAGCCACGCCCACTTATGGTTACATGTGTATATCTCGGTAACCGCTGCACTAATTTCTTCGAAACTTGGCACAGTTGTTGGCCTTGGTACAGCATAAAAAATTGCCGAAAATTTTTAAAATCGGACTATAACCACGCCCACATCCCATATAACGGTAATTTAGAGAAATACAAAATCTTCGATAAATCAGTAAATATTAAAGCTAATTTATTCAAAATTGATGCTTGCAACATTTCTTTACCAAGAAATACGTTAATGGTAAAATTTTGGAAAATGGGCGTGGCACCGCCCACTTATGATCACATATATGTATATCGGTAACCGTTCTACCAATTTGTACCAAACTCGGTAGGGTTATTGTGCTTGCCACATATAAGCAAAACGTTGAAAATTATTGAAATCGGACTTCATATAACGGTAAGTTTCAGAAATGCTTGAAACTTCAATATTTCGAAATTTAAGCACGCTAATTTACTCAAAATTGATACACGCCGGCTTACCATCTAGCGGTAGGTTTCGGAAAGGTGAAAAAACATATATTTAATACTTACGCCGGGTATTTAATGTTCGGCTCCGCCCGAACTTAGACTTTCTTACTTGTTTTATTTACATTCGCTGTTTGTATATTATTTTATATGCAACACCAATTCACTGGGTATTAAGTGCAAAAAATTTGTGAATTTCGAATAGCAAGTTTTGCATGAAGTGGAGCGAAGAAATTGGGCACTAATAACGAGCTGACTATCTCACCTGTCAGATATGCATGCCTGGGCCCGAATCACGGCACGGTGATCGAGGGAAACTTGATTTGAAATTTCATAAATTTCATATTTTGATTACGGCATTCGATAACGGGTCCGTTTTTTTAAAGTATGTAAATTACGTTGGATAAAAAACAGCTGTAATCGTTTTCATTGGATTCGCTCACGGATGCCGTGATTCAGGACCTAGGCTCACGGCTCAAAAACCATACGAAGGAAAATCACGGATACGTCATTCGTATAAGCAGAATTGGATAAAGAGTACGTTCACGTATGTCATAATCCGATAAATGTGTTTTTACGTGACGAGTAATAGGATATGGTATGTGACGATTCGAGCCCTGTTCTGAAAATCATACGATCATACGATTTGAAATCGGTGAGGTTTGCAAAATATTCTTGAATATTTGTAATGAAAATAATGCATATGAATTACAAATAGAAACTGGCATAAGCGCGCCATTTACGCCTTATCGACCAATTTAGTGTAGAACTTTTGCCTGTTTGTTAAGAAAAATTTGGCAAGTCGCACCGATTTCAGATTTTAAGATTTGCAGAACTTGCCTGATAGGTATACATATTTGCATAGATACTAGGGTGATTGTGTCGGTTTTTCCAAACCGGTTTCAACCAGTTTTTTTTTTTGATATTTTTCATCTTAAGTTTTCGAGTACCGAGTAAACCGGATTTTTACAATCGAATATTCCGGATTTTCAGCTAGTTTTTTTATATGCAGTTTATAATATTTATTTTATTGAAAATGGCGCTACCAAATTTTTATTAATTATATCTGAGTACTGGAAAGTTTTCCAGAAAACTACTTTAAATAAGTAAGTTGACTGCGATGAAAGCTGCCTTTCTCAAAGTGCTAGGTAGATTCATGCCCAGCCCGACTTCAACTATAGTTGTATATATTCTTGAGTTGATACTTAAGTTTTAAAATTTTTATTTTTTGCTTTTTAGTTCCTATGTATTTTATTTTTTAGAAGTTGGTTCTTTTTTTGTAAAAAAAACTTTATTTTACTATTTTTAGTGATGGGTAAGCGCAAGACACAATTTAACCGGTTGAAGCAATAACAAAGCACTCTCTGTACATTTTCGGACATTCGTCCATCTTATATATATAATATTTTGCATATACTTCTCCTTAATGGTAAAATATGTTGGCTGCGTGTTAAAGTGTCAAATTTCTTATATTTTAATAATCATCGTTGTAAATACTGATTGTTTATGGATTAGCATAAGACCATTTTATTTTCAGAAAGCAAATTTTCTAGTTTTTGTATACTGAATCGACCGGGCATAATTAAGAGTTCCTAAGGATGGCCTCAGATTGAAATATCGACATTAAGAATTAACAAACTAAAACTGGAGTTTTATTTATTTTCTGGACATCGAGCTTAACAAATAAAAAGTATCACAGTGAATCCACTTTGATAAAATTTATATTACATCATTTATGGATTGTGTTGAGATAAACTTATGTAAGTTTTTCATATTTCTGTTTAGAAATCGATAAATCGGCTATATGGAGATATTTTTTCACATACATTCATATTTAACCATAAGATGCCACGGCCATTTTCCAACAAAATGTATAAGAGCCTTAATTATTGCTAGGCGATTATTGTAAATATTTCCTCTACTTGAGATGGCTGCAGTAGTCAATGAAAAAAAATTTGTTTTTCGTACTTCTTAAAATTACTGTCAAATGGGGAGTGGGCGTAATCCTTCTCGATCTCAAAAATTTTCAACACGTTGCTACGCAAGAGTCAGGGAAATATTTGTACGTATTTAGGTAGAAGGTGGTAAATCGGTCATCGAGATATACCTAGTTAATCATAAGTGGGCGGGTCCTTATATAAATCATTTCACAAACAAGGAAGCTATACGCGAACAAACCCAAACGTAACAAAAATACATGTCGAACAGGAAACCCCATTAAGTATGAATTTTTCACAATCTTTTTTTTCTTTAGTTTTACTTGTAGTTGATTTCTTAATATATTCCCATAAATATTCATGCGAACAAATCCAAAGTGAATTTTTATAATTCATCTGGAACCTATTATATCTGCATCACTTTCACCAATACGCATGGCTTCAAAGGCGGAAATATCAAGCTCTATAGTTGATCAAGAGTAAAACATGCAATTTATATAGAGATTTTTGAATTATAAGATTTTTATCGGCTAATGAAAGTATAAAATATCAAATTTTAATGTTGTAAGCTTTTTTATAACGAGGTGCAACTAATTCATTTTTTTTTTCGTTATTTTCAGATGCCAAGACTATACTCAAAGGCGTCAGTGGTCGCTTGCGCTCCGGCGAGCTTACAGCTATCATGGGACCATCCGGTGCTGGGAAAAGTACCTTGCTCAATATACTCTCCGGTTACAAGTAAGTTTTTAAGTTGAATTTCCAAAAAAAATAGGATATTTGTGTTACACGATTTTGACAAAGAATTTTCAAAAATATTTATTAGGGTGCTTCCCAAAATGTCAACATAGAAATTTTGTATTGAAACCCCTTCATTTCGTTCTATGTACATACGTACAATATAAAAATATCGAAGAAATATTCAAAATTTTTAAATAATCTTAAGGGTCGCTGCCAGGGTTGGAAAATAATAAAGTTACCATTGAAAAAATCAAAAAAAAAAAAATGCTTTTTGAGCTGAGGAAGTCCACAATAACTCTCCCTTATACACAAATTTGTTCGTAGTTTTCAAGAAATGTTTGCTATCCAGTGTTATTTGGAGCTTAGCAAAATTTAAAAAAAGGCTGGACTTATTTCGAAAAAAATTAAACAAAGACACTTTTTAGAACTTAATATTTCATGATGTATCAATGGGGAGAGTCGATGTAGACTTCTTTCGAAACGCATTTTTCTAATTTTTTCTATGTCAACAAAATATATCGAAATTGTCAACTTTCAATATTTGCAATCCCTGCTAGCGACAACTAAAAATTGTGCTAAAATTTTGATTTTTTTTTTGTGGATGTCGTTAATTTGTACGTAGAATTGAAATTTTGCTTTTTTACTTTTTTCCATATATGTAAACTTGAATTGTAAATTCGGAAGATAATTTGCAAAAAAATTAAAAAAGCAAAGCCAGTTTTTATAAATTGCACTTGTTATATGAAAAACCCGCAAAAGCCGTCAGAAAAAAAATTTATTCAGTGCGATTTTTTAGCCGCTTTAAACTTGCACTTATTTTATAAAAATTTCATAAGCCTAGTAACTGCATACCCAAAAATTTTATAAAATTTCTGATAAAAAACTCAAAATTTTGATGATAATTAGTGCAATTTTTCTAAATTCCGTATAAAGCCTCTGCTTTTTTATGGTTTTGATTAAAGCATGAACCATATTTTAATAAAAAAAAAATTACAAAAAAAATTAGCTTGAAAAACGTTGTAAATATTAAAAACAAAACACAATCCATCGAAAATATTTGCTCAACGCCAAATATTAAATAATTTAAAACATCGATTCTGGAGAATGTTGACCACAGTACAACTTTTGCACCTTTCGGCTCTTTTAAGTTACCATTTAAGACGAACGTTAAAATACAGTCAATTCAAATGATCGCTATCCGATTGGGTATGGAATAAAAGAAGGAAAGCTAACCACACGCCAATAACAATAAACTCATTTAACATAAATAGCCTTGTGAAAGCCATAAAAGAGTAAGAATGTTAATACACATGTTTTCAAGCAATTAGGAAAAGATGCAAGCAAATAAACAAAATTTATCGGCAATACGTAATCGATAAATAGATAACAGCAGGGCAAAGTCTACCTACAATGCATGTGAACTCTACATTTATTTTAAGTGTGACCAATTTGCTTCAAGAGTTTGTACGCCAAGGAAAATTTGTTTAGTAGTAACATAACTAAGAAAAAAATATTAACTGATAGTACAGAATGAGTGTTTCTTAGTGCTTGGTATTAGTGTATTGTACATATATATGTGTACGTATGTATATGTTAGCAAAAAATTTATTTTTTATTCATTTGCTGATAGCGGCGTTCATAAAGTCCATAGGTTGAATATGAGCGCTGGTTAAATTGCCCCGGCATGAGAATATTTCATATGTTCCAGCGCAAATAAACGTGATTGTGTCCATACAGATTTTAATATACATACTTACATACATATGATTTTCATATATTATTTACTTCTTTCATATTAAATAATGCTTTGGTGTAGTCCTCGCTCCCGTGCAAATAATATATTCAGCCTGTTTTTGCTTTTTTACCCAGAATTGAGATACGCGCACTGTCTGTCGACTCATTTTATATGATAGCAAGATTTTAATGCAAGCACAGATATACTTATGTATGTATGTACATTAGGGTGGTCCAAAAACAGTAAAGTTGGAATTATAATGCTCTCACCCCCTAGGATTATTCTATATCGAAAAAAAGTATACCCCAATTTTTTTTATTTTGAAATTAAAAAAATATTTAGTGGTCGCTCAAACCGCTCAAAATTTTCCATGTATTTTTATATGGGAAAATTAACATCTTTCGTAGAAATTTTATAGAATTCTTGAAAATCAATATTTTTCGAACGGAAAACTCTGGTTCTCTTCAGGAGACTTTCTACAATACATAATACCCAATTATTTATTTTTTATTAGCCGCCCCATTGCATGTTTCGGGGTTTTTGTGGGCTTTTGGCGGACCTATAAATTATAGTTGCGATGAAAAAATGATTAAATAAACAATTGGGTATTATTATTGGGAATCTCCTGCAGATAAACAGGGTTTTCTGGTAGAAAAATATTGATTTTTAACTATTCTATACCATTTCTACGAAAAGTTGTTTTTTCCCCATATAAAATACATGGAAAACTTTGGGCGCTTTGAGCGACCTCTAAATATTTTTTGATTTCAAAATAAAAAACTTACGGTATATTTTTTTTCGGTATAGAACAACCCTAGGGGGCGAGAGTATTAAAATTCCGACTTTACTTTTTCACATGCATTTTTGGACCACCCTAATGTACATGCATATACGTACCTATGTATATGTATGTGCAAAGAAGTCCAAAGAAATACACTGATATAATTGGTTTTGATTCCTACTAGTATACATTTATTCTTGCCTTCTACTTGCCATTGACTCGGCTTTGTT
>NW_023463202.1:0-15004 GCF_013731165.1 Rhagoletis pomonella | reverse complement strand
AGGGCTATTTACAGCCGTAAAGACAATATCGAATTTTGTTTCTTTTAGGTATTTTTAAATGAAGATTTTTTGGGATCGAAAAAAATTTTTTCTAGCTTTAAAATCTTACTTTGAAGAGTTTTTTGAAAAAAATTCAGTTTTTAGGGGACCTTCTCTGGCAGCACTGATCACCCATTGAAACTTTGAAAAAGTGCAAAAACAGTTCGCATCTCTGGCAATTTCATGGTTTGTACAAAATATGTGTCCACTCACCACTTTGCATTAATTTCACTGTGAGACAAATGGTAGGGGTCAGTGATCGGGAAGGGTTCAAACTACCGGGGAAAGTTATATCGGTAAAAAAGAAGTTACACGTGTCCCGGCGTTTCGCTGGGACAATTCCTTTAATCTGTTCATATAACGTTTTTCCATATAATCACCAGATTTAAAAAAATTTAGTATTTTAGGCAAAAAATATTTTTTTTCTTCATACATTTATTTTTACCGGCAAAACTGTTGATTATATAGAATTTTTTCTTGCATTTCGGAAACAAATACTCAAACATATTACAATTTAATTTCCTATGCGCATATAAATGCAAATGTTAATTCTTTAAGTTACAAAACTGCTTAGCACACACTTTACATACAAACATTTCCAAAATGTTTATAGAACTATGAACTTATAAAAATACCACTAACTGCTTTTATAAATATATATTTATTACGCCAATTTTCCACCGAAGAACACCAACAATTAAAAATTTGCTCACACCAAACCGACTGATACGACGTTTTCACACAAATAAACGTTCACTGCTATTTCATGGGAAAAACGATTATAAGTGCGTAAAATCAAACATCATGGGTGTATGGACACCGAAATAATTTAAACATGAATTTACTCCTATTGTGGTCTTAATTTTATACAGTGAATATCGACGTATACTCTGGGTAGCGACCAAACCCCAGTTTGGGAGCGAGCTAAAGTGAGAAGGCGTAGAACTTCGCGTCACGTTAAAACCTTCCAAATGGAAAAGGAAAATATGCCAAAAGACCACGATTTGAGGGTTTGGTTTGCACCTAGAGTATCCGTACTCTTATTGGGTAAGGTACCTCTACCCGGCTGGCTGATGTCCTCGGGAAGACAAAGACTGACAATACTGCCATCCAAGGAATACGAATTACGGTGGAAGGTGAGTTAAGCGTGGAGCCTTGCGACGTCTTCTACAGTTGCCACGTAAAGGAGCGAAAATTCGGGGTTGGATTTGGGTGGAAGAGAGACTCCGTCGCCGAGTACTGGCGTTTACCCTAGTGGTATAGCCACAATCCGCATCAAAGCGAAATTCTTCAACATCTCGCTCATCTGTACTCATGCTCAAGGATCTTTTCTATGAGCGCTTGCTGCGTACATATGAGGGCTGCGATTTTTATATCGTAAAGGAGCGATATAAAAATCCCGATACATGGTATTATGTGGTACTAGGTTCCAGCATTAGAAGATCCATCAAGCTACATAGCTGTTTCCAGATCTAAAAACGAGAAACTAGATCGAACATGTTTTGATAGACGGAAGACGTACACACGTACAACGTACTCCATGAGCCAAACATCATTGTGTACAAATACAAGTGAGATATCTTAGCAATAGACGTCATCCTGGGCCACAGCTGCGATCATCTGTTTTTTATAGTTGCTTATTTTGGTCTAAACTGCTCTTTTTTGACCTGAGTTGCATTAAATAGTCTCTTAAAACTTGGTAGTATTTGTTGTTCAAATGGTAACATATATGCCCAAAAACTTGAAAAGTATTAGATGATTGCTTTTTAAAAATGCTATTTATAAAATTTCGTTTTGATTGCGACATTAGAAATATTCAGATTATAAAAGTTTTTCACATATGTTTTAAGATTTTAAAGCTTTTAAAAAGTACGGTAGAATGCAACAATGTGCTTGAATTTGTTTGCATCTTCGTCAGCTTATTCGTTTGCAGACTAGAAAAATGGCGAACAGCCATCAAAATACTGATTCAAAATGCACATCTTTCACTGGACACACAAATGGGTGCGCGCAGCGAAATTCAGCCCTAATGGTAAGTTAATTTCATCGTGCGGCCAAGAAAAATTAAGAATTTGCGATACATTTTCAGGCGAATGTGTGCGAACGTTCGCCGTGGGAAGAGGTATGGGACGACAGCTGGCATGGCATCCAGACGGTAATCTGGTGGCTTTAGCATTAAGTTATAACCGCGTTAAGATATTTGGCATAGCTGAAGGCGAGCTAATACAGTGCATTCGTCGCCGAAGAATGATGTTGCATTTCACCCAAGTGGAAATTTCTTGGTGACTGGCGGCGATGACGATACAATAAGATTGCTTGATTTATTAGAAGGTCGACCAATTTATACACGGTAGTAGTGCACTTTAGCGGAACCATATAATATAAATTTTTCCTGTATTCAACAGTTGCTCGTTTGGAAATCTAATTTGCATACAATTGATTCCAATAGCTCTCGCAACAAACAAGCCAGTTCTCAAAGAGTCCAAATTGATTTTAGTCATGCAACAGCTCCACATAACTCCGCCATAGACACACCAGTTGCTGGAGTACCAAAAAGCTGTGATGACAGTATTTTAATTGATCCACGATAATCGGTGGCATATGGAATGCGTGATGGAAATTTTCTGGTGCTTGATAGCCAATATACTACAAGAGTGAAACGCTACAAGTGAAACGCTGTGATAGTAATTCTTCTTAAATTTCCATCTTTTATTTGCAGTTACATTAAGAAGCTCATAGAGGACAGAGCTGTTGGTGAGGAAGGTGTCGAGTTACTGCAGAACTGCAACTGGGAAAATCCGCATTTCGCACGTGCCCCACTCGTATGGAATAGTAGCTTATGTCAAAAGGCTGGTTTTAGTATAATGCAGCATTCGCAGCACATCCTCACTGGCGCCGAGCCGTTGAAGAAATTTTGGCAAATAAACGCGCAAGAAATAGTTCCGATACTAGCACGTCCATATTCTTGTTAACGGTCATCAAAAAATTCCTTGTGTTGTAAATAATAAATGGAATGCCGGATTATACTAAAGCCAGCTTCCCGACATAAACTACTATTCCATACGAACACAGAAATATAAATGTATCTAAAACTGAATAATTCAAATCAAATTGGATTGCATTTGCATAATATACCTAATATTGGAATCTGTTTTGATCGTAAAAAATACAACTTGCAATCATTTAGATTATAGTTTTGAAAGAAATTGATTGCAATCGTAAATTGTGTAAAAATTGTTAATAGCAATCTGCCTTAAATTTATGTTCCCCATGTAACGGTTATAAAATACGTTAAATCCGCACTATCTGCATTAACCAAAAATATACATTGGAATATTTAAAATAAAACGATTCATATTTATTTTCTAATAAGAATTGTTGCTTAATTGAAAGTATTTAATACTAATATAATGTACTGGTTAATGTTTAAAAATGAATTCGCAATATGTCCGCAGCTCAGGTTGATTTGAAGAAATCCGTTTAAATTTTTCGAATTACATCTACTTGAATATAGGATAGGCAGGGTTGCACACAAATGGTAGTTCCGTAAATATTAAAAATATGTCAGTTCATTCAATATTTACATCTGGGCCAATAAATAATAACAAATATAGCCGAAAAAACAAAGTTTCCATTAAAACGAGTTTTTATAACCCCCCATAAAATTCCGATTAATTTTAAATACGAAAATAACGATATTTTTTCATGGAGAGGTATTTCTTTTATATACCTTGTTTATACCTACACAAGAACCGCATTAGCAAAAAGCCGATTGGACTCAACATATATTTCTTTACAGCGTTTATACCCCTGTCTTTATAGCGCACTCGATAAAATCTTATTCAAAAGTAAACAAAATCTGCTATTTTTAAACGACATTTTTGGCTAAATGAGTTCAGCTGTTCCCCCCTATTTGTCTATGGTGAATGGCTCCGTGGAGCAGCAGCAACCCTGCCTAAGCGCCCACTCACCACGGCCCGTTCCCCCCACGTACACATAATACACCTACACACACACATATACATATGAATTGTACTTACACATACACACACACACACATGAACTACAAAATAATATAAAACAAAACACAATTGTGCGAATGTCAACGTGTTCTGCGATATAACCCCGCCAAGCCAATAAAGTGCGAAGTTGAAGTCTCCCCGAAAATTTTAAGTTTTTATTTTTCTCTTTTTTCGGAAAAAGTGGTGAGTGTGCCCCCCAAAGTGCCTTGCCCTTGGTGTAAGAATAGCGATGGGCCTTCTGCGCCAAACAGACAGGCACCTTTAAAAATTTAAATTACTCAAAAAAAAAAAAGAGTGAAAACAGTGAAAAAAAGAACACTAAAGCAAATACATATGTACATAAATATATAAGCAAATAAGCGCACAAGTGAACAAATAGAAACCTTTTAAAAAATTATATAAAATTTAATTGCATGGGCGCGCCGCGTAAACAAAATTTACACAAAACAAAATTTCGGGCGCGAAAACAAAAAAAAAAACTTCAACAATAAAAATAGAGGACAACCAACAGCCAAGCAGCAACATTAAGCGAGGACGCAAAGACAACGAGGGAGGAGGATATTAGTCCAAGCGCAGGCCCACCACAGAACAATACAGTTCACCAGCAAGAACAGCCCACAATACCCCAAAGCCCTTAATATATCAAAGTGAGTTGTATCGTTCCACTTATTTTAACTAACTTAAAAATCTGGTGAAAAAGCGAACTGGGGTTAAATTAACTCGAATTTAATTCCCATAACCTCATTTTCAGCTGGCGGTGAAAATTCAAATCACGTTCATATACGTAGATACCCAAATACATATGTACACACATATGATATTGCCCCTATAAACATATATATACAGTCCACTTCGTAAACTTACACCCCAGCTTAGCTTAACATAAAAGGCGCAAAAATAATTATACATACATAAATAAATGCTGTATGTAAGAACATACAGAAATCACCCAAAATAAATATAGTTCGCTTTAGAAACTATATGTGACCTGGTCTACGAAAAGGGAGCTTACGTGCGAAAACTAGTTTTCTGTGAAAAAGCTGTTAAAAGTAAGCAACTCGTTTCGTTTACTCGTTTTTACTCTTCTTTCTCTACATTTTTAGTACACTTCTAAGCAAGTTAGGATTTTCTGCTTTTCACCACGTGAAAAAGCATCTCATCTTCCATCCGAATCAACCAAAAAGTGAAAATTGATTTTTTGACACCTAAGCCCCCTTTCCGTAGACCAGGTCACATATATCAATAACAAGAATCCCTCCGCTTATGTGCTTAAATTTTGTGTAATAAAATACAAACAATTATACCGCAAAACATATTCAAGTGGAAACTTGCAAATATTTCCAGCAATACCCCTTCTGTTTGTATAACAAACAGCGAGCAGGATTCATAAACAAGTAAGCCACAAAGCAAAATAATAACTAATAAGAATTGGCGGCAAAATAACGAATAGCGTATGTGCACATAAGCACAACAATACATACGACATAACATTATTCCCCAATTGCCATTTCTTTACCTAATATAATACAGGCTTAATATTGGTGGTCAATATACATATGTACATACTCCCGTTCTTTGAACCCAAAAATAATTTTGAAAACAAAACATACTCACCTATTTATTTATATACAAACGGGCATACATCATATACAAAGCAACGAAAACGAAATTATAAATTAGTTGCGTTTTTTTACTCATTTCCAGTAAAAGTTTTTACGAATGTTCATGTTTTGGCATTTTCGTACGCAAAAACTTGCAAAGTAGGGGAAATTGACAGAGCGAAAAATGACAGCTGAAGTTGCAAGTTTTTACTGGATTTTACTGGATAAATTTTTACTTGTAAGAATTTGCCAGTACGAAAAACAGCTGATCGCATGTTGCTGGATGAAATTTAAACTAATAAGGAAACTGTTTGTGGCTTTTTATTGTGGTAATTCACAAAATAAACATATTTAAATATAAAATATATTGTTTTATTAGGAATATGCTGCGAATAAACAACCAATTAATCAGCTGTTCATGAAACTTGCAAATTATTACTGGAAAAGCGTTCACGTACTTTTTTGTAAGTTTTTTCTATGAGAGCGAATTCTTAGAAATTAAGTTACTGAAGAGTTGCTGGCAAGTTACTGGATAATTTGTAAAAAAAACACAACTATTATCTCCTTCTCCCGTCCTTCGCTAGTAAACATACTTACACACACATATGTTAATATATGGTAGCATTGTGTGCTAACATTAATATACTCACATACATACCTACTAACCCAGTAGTGCATATACCTTGTACGGCGCACGTAAAGGAAAAATATTAAGAAGCTCGGAAAAATAAAATCCCTCAAGTTAAAGATTTAAATTGCGATAATTTAATGAGCAATTTTTAATTTAAAAAAAAAAATACCAACCCATCGAAATTATTAAAATTTATATTACGAAAAAAATAATAATACATACGCCCGTAAATAATAAAACTCGAAAGAGAGTATTGCGGATACATTGTGAAAAGAAAAGTAAGTCAAAATCCGATCGACTAAACGTGCACTCATATTATTCCATCATTCGCGGGTATTAAAATACATAGGAAAACAAAAACAATTTTATAAATTCTGGAGTTCACATTTAAATGCAAACGAACAAGTCTCCCATCAAAGAACCGAAAACACCTCAATTGCTAGATATACCGAAAATGGTTGACGAAGATAAGCATCAAAGCACCCCTGCAGAAGCTACACGCTCAAAACAGGATACGAAGCAAAAAAATACCAAAGACTTTTCGGCCGCAAAATTTATTGCGGAAAGTGACAGTCTAATAAGATACTGCACTAGGTTTTCCGCAGCCCCTATCCAAGACAATTCAGAATCAGTCCTGGAAGTAAAAACCCACAGTCTTGATAATTTTTGGACACGTCTCCAATCGGCTTATGACGCCATAATTGAAACTTAGGATTCAGATTTACCTGAAAATTTTAAATCCTCGGCTTACGCCAAATATGAAAATTGCTTAGACCAATACGAAGAAACAGAGGCTATGATTTCCGATCAACTAAAATTAATAAAGCCATTAAATGCACCTACTCCACCTCTGAGAGTAGAGCTGCCCCAAATACAAATCCAAGAAGCATGTTCAGGCATACATCTTAAAGTGCCAGCATGTGATACAGAAGTATTTCATGGAGGTTATGAACAATGGCCGTCCTTCCGGGACATGTTTATAGCCGTATACATAAACCATCCAAAGTTATCTCAAGCGCAAAAACTGTATCACCTCAGATACAAAACAAAAGGTCAAGCAGGCGCTATAGTAAAACAATTCGTTCTTAGTGAAGATAATTTTAATCTGGCTTGGGAAGCATTAAAATCACGATATGAGAATGAAAGAGTATTGGTCGACAATCAAAAGTCGTTCCTTTCATGTCGTAAATGTGTAGTTGTTGTTGATAATGTTTCTTCCCAACCTTTTGTTGCCTCTTCTGGTGTCCCTCAGGGCAGTATTCTGGGTCCATTACTCTTCATAATTTTTATACCCGAGCGCACCTGTGCACAAGGGTATTATAACTTTGTTCACATAACGGTTGTTTGTAACAGGCAAAACGAATCGAGATAGATATAGACAAATGTATACATAAATGATCAGAATGAAAAGAGAAATCGATTAAGCGGTGACTGTCTGTCCGTCCGTCCGTCCGTCCGTCTGTCCGTCTGTGTACACGATAACTCGAGTAAAAATTGAGATATCTTAACGATACTTGGTACGTGAACTTCTTTTGGGCGTAGGACGGATGGTATTGAAAATGGGCGAAATCGGACAATAACCACGCCTACCTCCCATATAACGGTAATTTTAAAAATTACGAAAACTGCGATATTTTAGTAACTACTGAAGATAATTCACTCAAAATTGATACTTACAATGAGTCTCAGACGGAAAACATGAATATTAAAAATTTTTGGAAAATGGGCGTAGCCACGCCCACTTATGGTTACATGTGTATATCTTGGTAACCGCTGCACCAATTTCTTCCAAACTTGGTACAGTTGTTGGCCTTAGTACAGCATACTAAATGGCTAAAAAGTTTAAAAATCGGACAATAACCACGCCTACCTCCCATATAACGGTAATTTTCAGAAAAACGAAAACTGCGATATTTTAGTAACTGCTGAAGATAATTCACTCAAAATTGATATTTGCAATGAGTTTTAGACGAAAAATAAGAATATTACAAAATTTTGGCAAATGGGCGTAGCCACGCCCACTTATGGTTACATGTGTATATCTTGGTAACCGCTACACCAATTTCTTCCAAACTTGGCACAGTTGTTGGTCCTGGTACAGCATACCAAATGGCCGAAAATTTCTAAAATCGGACAATAACCACGCCCACATCCCATATAACGGTAATTTCGAGAAATACAAAATCTTCGATAAATCAGTAAATATTGAAGCTAATTTATTCAAAATTGATGATTGCAACAATTCTTTACCAAGAAATACGTTTATGACAAAATTTTGGAAAATGGGCGTAGCACCGCCCACTTGTGATCACATATATGTATGTATCTCGCTAACCGTTCTAGCAATTTGTACCAAGCTCGGTATGGTTATTGTGCTTGCCACATAAAAGCAAACCGTTGAAAATTGTTGAAATCGGACTAAAATTGAGGCCGCTTTTCATATAACGGTAAATTTCAGAAATGCTTGAAATTTCAATATTTCGAAATCTAAGGACGCTAATTTACTTAAAATGTATACACCCCGGCTTATCATGTAGCGGTAGCTTTCGGAAAGGAGGAAAACATATATTTAATACTTGCGCCGGGTATTTAATGTTCGGCTCCGCCCGAACTTAGACTTTCTTACTTGTTATTAATGATATATCTGATTGTTTTAAATTTTCTGAATTTATTTTATATGCAGACGATTTAAAATTTTTTAAAACAATTTCAAGTCGATCTGATTCAGCTAAGCTCCAGTCAGATCTCAATAACGTTGTGGCATGGTGTGATAAAGATCACCTTCAGCTAAATATTCGGAAGTGTTCTCACATAACGTTTTCTAAGTCTAGGCAGTTTTTGGCTACTTCATACTTAATTAAGGAATCACGTCTCACCACTTTGGATGAAGTTTCTGATCTGGGAGTAATTTTTTATTCAAATTTCCTATTTCTGAGTCATTTAAATTATATAATTTCTAAGTCATATTCTACACTTGCCTTTATTCGGCGCTTTGGTTCAGACTTTACTGATCCTTACACTCTAAAATTACTATTTACCTCGCTTATACGATCTAAGTTAGAATATGCGGTCTTTATATGGAGGCCATATCACCTTTGTCACATTAATAGACTTGAGCGAATTCAAAAGAATTTTCTTCGTTTTGCTCTCAGATCGCTTAACTTTGCTGAACCGATTCCTTCGAATGATGCTAGATGTGCTTTAATAAGCTTGAAGTCTTTACAAAGTAGACGTAGTGTTCTTTCACTCTGCTTTATCTTTGAAACTATCAGTGGAGAAATTGATTGTCCATTTCTTTTAGAGCGCATTTATTTTTACATTCCACAAAGAAAATTGCGGAGCAATGATTTATTCTTTCTGGAGCGAGTCCGGACGGTTTATGCATCCTATGCTCCGATTCATAGAGCATTGAAAGAATTTAATCAAATCTCAAATTTTTTGGCCTTTGATTTCTCGTCGCCTAAGCAATTGTTTAAATTATCATTGAATGAACTATATAGTTAAGCTTGAACTTGTATCGTTAAGTATTTTTGTAGTAGTCTGTAAGAAATCATGTATTTCTAGATTTACTAGATATGAATAAATAAATAAATAACGATTTTAATGAGCTTGCCAAAAATTCAAAGGAAACAAGCGAAGAATTCATGAAATTACAGTCCACTGTATCAAACTGTTTGTCGGTTCTCGCGACACAAAACATTCCCATTGATAGTTGGGACCCTATTCTGGTAAACGTATGCGCTGCAACTTTACCAGAAAAATCGTTACTCTTATGGGAGCAATCGCTCTCATCCCGAAAAAAATGCCCAACGTGGCAACAAATGAAATACTTTCTCACTACCCAATTCGAAATCGCAGAAAGGGTAGATAGAAAAATATCAAAGCCGAAAAATACACAGCTCGACCTCAATAGAAGCTACTATAGACCCCAAGCTAGTAACAATAATTTACATAATCGAAGTTTCAACAGAACTCAATCGTTCATCGCAGAACAAAACAAAAGTATGTCATGCGAATTTTGTAAAGGAGGTCACGCATTAAGATCTTGCGAGAAGTTTAAAAAACTTACAACAACCGAACGATATAATGTCGTTAGAAATAATAGACTTTGCACAAATTGCTTCTCACACTCTCACATGCAAAAAGACTGTGAAAGTAAATTCAATTGTGTATACTGCCAAAAGAGGCATCACTGGATGCTCCACATTAATAATTTTACCCCCCAAAATAGCTCTAACTCGCAAAGAGCCACAGGGCTAGTTGCAACAGCTAGACCCGAACACCCCGAAAATCTCGAAAACGAAGCCGAGAAACCATGCTGTTCGAAAACAGCAAATATACAAGCGCTTCATTCCGAAAATGAAAGCAAAATTTTACTGCCAACCGCGATTGTCTCGATTGAACATCGAGGAGAATTATTCAAGCTTAGAGCTCTAATCGATCAAGGCTCACAAAGATCGTTTATCTCATCAAAAGTACAAAACCGGCTAAAACTCCCAACCAAAAACTCAAACTTTGAAATTTCGGGAATGGGTGGAAGAGTAATACAAAACTCTAATAAAATCTGCTCATTAACCCTGATTTCCCCCAATGCGGATGTAAGAATAGAGGCACACGCCATAGTTCTGCCGCAACTTACAAATATGCTTCCAAGCTATAAAGTAAATGGCAAAGATCGCCAAAAATTTGCCCATCTAAAATTAGCGGATCCCAACTGCCACACCCCCGCGCAAGTTGATATCCTATTAGGCAGCGACCTAATCCCCCAAATAATGCTAGAAGGCATTGAGAAAATTTCAAATACCCTGTTAGCCCAAAATACCATCTTTTGATGGATACTGAGCAGCCAAATAAAAGAAAAAATATCGGTATTCACAACTCAAGTTAAAGATATTTCAAACGAATACCTCAATTCTCAATTAAGAAGATTTTGGGAGTTAGAAGAACTCCCCCCATGCAAGTCATTACCCCAGAAGATAAGTATTGTGAAGACTATTATAAAGCCACAACTACAAGATCAAAAAACGGCCGCAACGTCGTACGGCTACCATTCAAGCCACAATTTCCCGACACACTCGCCTTAGGCCACTCTCGAACCTCAGCACTTCAGCAATTTTTAAGTATGGAAAAAAACCTGCTTAAAAAAGGCGAGCTAAAGACCTCGTATGACAATGTACTCGAGGAATACCTCCAATTAAATCATATGGAAGTAGTCGAGTCATATGAAAAAATTACAAAAGGTAAATATACTTAATTTTACCTCCCACACCATGCAGTAATAAAGCCAGAAAAACTTACAAAAAAAGTAAGAGTTGTATTCAATGCCTCGAAATGCACAAGCTCAGGCAATTCATTAAATGACGTATTATATACGGGACCCATACTACAACCTGCTTTAATGCTCCTAATACTAAATTGGCGCATGTTTAAATACGTTTTCAATGGGGATGTCGAAAAAATGTACAGACAAATCCTTGTACATAAAAACGACCAAGATTTTCAGCGCATTATATTTCGCTATTCACCTAGTAGTCCAATACGCGACTACAAATTAAAAACGGTGACATTTGGCGTAAATTGCGCCCCCTTTCTTGCCATTCGAACACTTCACGAATTAGCAAACGATATAAAAGAAAAACTGCCTCTAGCAACCCCGGTGTTAAAATACAAACTTATGTGGACGATATCCTGTCGGGAAGCCACAGCTTACCCCAAGCCTGTGAATCACTATCTCAAGTGATCCAAGCCCTCAACTGCGGAAGGTTCCCCTTGAAGAAGATAACGGCCAACCACCCGAAATATTAAAGAATATAAATAAAGGCCACATATTAGACACAAACTTCCTCATCTTTGAAAAAGAAAGTACCACCAAAACTCTGGGAATAAGATGGAATGCGATATCAGATCAATTCTCATATACTCTTGAGTCAATATCTGCAATATCCGCAAAAACCAAAAGGCAAATCCTGTCGTCTGTGGCAAAACTTTTTGACCCCGCAGGATGGCTTGCACCAATTATGATCCAAGCAAAGATACTCATTCAAGAATTGTGGCTAGACGGAACAGATTGGGACGAACAAGTTAAACCACTACGCTTGATGAAATGGTCCCAATTTGCCAACAATCTGAACACTATTTCGGAAATACAAATCCCTCGATGGGTAAACTACTCTCCCGAACATCAAGTCGAACTTCACGGCTTCTGCGACGCCTCTGAAAAGGCATACTGCGCTACTATATACGTGCGCACCCAACAAGATAGCAAAACAACAAGCCACTTGCTAGTCGCAAAAGGCAAAGTGGCTCCGCTAAAGACCGTAAGCCTACCACGACTTGAGCTATGCGGGGCGCTCCTCCTTGCAAAACTAGCCTCCACCGTTCAAACCCACTTAAGCCTGAACAATCGCAAATTACATCTATGGACTGACTCTGAAATATTTTTAGCTTGGTTAGAAAAACCACCCCATATGTGGAAGACATATGTGTCGAACCGCAGAGCCCAAATAATTGACTTAGTTGGGCCAGCAACTTGGCGACATGTAGCCAGTGCTGACAACCCAGCCGATCTTGGCACAAGAGGTTGCAAACCCCTGCACCTCGCCACCACCTCACTCTGGTGGAACGGCCCCAGCTGGCTTACAGAATCACAAGAATTCTGGCCACAATCCCCGATACGCAACATAATACCCCCCGAAAGTCGAAAAATTGAAAGCTTTCATGCCGTATTGGATGATACTGACATCCTGGAGCGATTTTTATCGTTCCCCCGAGCCCTCAGAGTAATAGCTTATATGTTTCAGTTCATAACTCGCCTCAAAAATAAAGTAAAGGAGCGACCAAGATCTGCAACGGGCTAAAATCACTCTGATTATGTCTACTCAGACCCGCTATTATGACCGGGAAATAGCACTTTTGATGGTATCAAAGCCAATAGATAAAAAGAGCCCACTCTTAGTTCTTAATCCCTTCCTAGACTCGAAGGGACTGCTACGCGCCAATGGGCGTCTTGCAAACTCCAGTTTGAGTTATAACGAGCGGCACCCAAAAATAATACCCGAAAAATCCCCATTTGCCACACTGTACATAAATTATTTGCACTTATTGATGCTACACGCCGAACATCGGCTCATGCAGCAAATGATCCGACAAGAACTTTATATCCCACTACTAAAGCCTCAGATAAAGAAATGTATTTTCCTGTGTAAAGTCTGCACTCTACATAAGCAGAAAATGCGCACGCAGATCATGGCAGCTCTACCACCTGGACGCTGCAATTTCTCTTTGCCCTTTACCATCACGGGTGTTGACTTTGCGGGGCCTTTCCAGAAAAAGGCCTCTATGTTAAGGTCTTCCACCTTTACGAAGGGCTATGTGGCCGTTTTTGTATGTTTTTCGACAAAAGCGGTACACGTTGAGTTATGTTCAGATCTGACAACTGTAGCTTTTCTCGCGGCATTTGCTCGCTTTGTCGGAAGGCGTGGATTTCCCTCAAAAATAATGAGCGACAATGGCAAAACATTCGTCGGAGCCCAAAGGTCCACTGAAAGGCAATTTATCCAATTTAGTAAGGAAGTCTCGCCTGAAATCATAAAGAAATATGCACCCCAAGGAATTAATTGGCAATTTATTCCGCCTAGCGCTCCACACATGGGGGGACTCTGGGAATCCGCCGTAAAAAGCTTTAAATCGCATTTCAAGAAGATCGCTAGTAATTACAAATTTACTTATGAAGAGTTCACCACTCTATTAGCTCGAATTGAAGCCGTCCTCAACTCACGGCCTCTCAATACCCTCTCGCAAGATCCCTCCGAGTTCACAGCCCTCACCCCTGGGCATTTTCTCAGAGGAGCTCCACTTCTGGCCATACCCGAGCCAGAAACGCAATCCCTATCACTCACAAATCGATGGGAAAGAATTAAAGTTCTCCATCACGAATTTAGCCATCGATGGAAGGAGGAATATCTAAAAGACCTCCATAAAAGATACCGATGGAAAAACACTCAAGAAGCGCCAAAGATTGGAGACTGTGTCCTAATTCATGACGAATGTCTTCCCCCTACGGAATGGCGGCTCGGCCGCATAGAGGAAGTATATCATGGCTCCGACGGTCATGTCCGCGTAGCTGATCTCCGTACACAAAGCGGCATACTAACTCGACCGCTCGTCAAGCTATGTTTCCTTCCAACCGCCTCCCCTACCGATGGCGCAAATACCGATATCTAAAATCGTCAAACCGCAATAAACGCAACGAAGCCGTAACAAAACCCGATAATATAAAAAGTGCCTAAATCCGTACCCTCGAACTCACACCAAGTGGCTTACACCTAGCAATCACGCTCATAACTGATTTATGCTATACTAAAGTCCGTTCTCCCCTAATGTAGAAAAATATGGACGTGGAAATGCTTGAAGCCACACCAACGCCAACTATCCGTTCGGCAATCACCGTGCCCCGCTCGGCAGCACCGCCAGTAGCAGCTCCTCGCTCTACTGTGCCACGTACCGCAGCAGCTCCGGCCGCAGCGCCTCGAAACCTCACGCCCCGACCCGCCGCCGCTCCGATGGCATCACTACGTGCCGAACCTCCACAAAGGAGCCCAGCAGCCGTACATGGCATACGATGCCCACTGTGTCGTCGCCCACACAAACTCCGCCTGTGCTCCATTTTTAGGAGTATGCAGCCGCCGCAGCGCCAGCAAGTCGCACAAGCT
>NW_023463201.1:0-15014 GCF_013731165.1 Rhagoletis pomonella | reverse complement strand
AGGGCTATTTACAGCCGTAAAGACAATATCGAATTTTGTTTCTTTTAGGTATTTTTAAATGAAGATTTTTTGGGATCGAAAAAAATTTTTTCTAGCTTTAAAATCTTACTTTGAAGAGTTTTTTGAAAAAAATTCAGTTTTTAGGGGACCTTCTCTGGCAGCACTGATCACCCATTGAAACTTTGAAAAAGTGCAAAAACAGTTCGCATCTCTGGCAATTTCATGGTTTGTACAAAATATGTGTCCACTCACCACCAGACAAATGGTAGGGGTCAGTGATCGGGAAGGGTTCAAACTACCGGGGAAAGTTATATCGGTAAAAAAGAAGTTACACGTGTCCCGGCGTTTCGCTGGGACAATTCCTTTAATCTGTTCATATAACGTTTTTCCATATAATCACCAGATTTAAAAAAATTTAATATTTTAGGCAAAAAATATTTTTTTTCTTCATACATTTATTTTTACCGGCAAAACTGTTGATTATATAGAATTTTTTCTTGCATTTCGGAAACAAATACTCAAACATATTACAATTTAATTTCCTATACGCATATAAATGCAAATGTTAATTCTTTAAGTTACAAAACTGCTTAGCACACACTTTACATACAAACATTTCCAAAATGTTTATAGAACTATGAACTTATAAAAATACCACTAACTGCTTTTATAAATATATATTTATTACGCCAATTTTCCACCGAAGAACACCAACAATTAAAAATTTGCTCACACCAAACCGACTGATACGACGTTTTCACACAAATAAACGTTCACTGCTATTTCATGGGAAAAACGATTATAAGTGCGTAAAATCAAACATCATGGGTGTATGGACACCGAAATAATTTAAACATGAATTTACTCCTATTGTGGTCTTAATTTTATACAGTGAATATCGACGTATACTCTGGGTAGCGACCAAACCCCAGTTTGGGAGCGAGCTAAAGTGAGAAGGCGTAGAACTTCGCGTCACGTTAAAACCTTCCAAATGGAAAAGGAAAATATGCCAAAAGACCACGATTTGAGGGTTTGGTTTGCACCTAGAGTATCCGTACTCTTATTGGGTAAGGTACCTCTACCCGGCTGGCTGATGTCCTCGGGAAGACAAAGACTGACAATACTGCCATCCAAGGAATACGAATTACGGTGGAAGGTGAGTTAAGCGTGGAGCCTTGCGACGTCTTCTACAGTTGCCACGTAAAGGAGCGAAAATTCGGGGTTGGATTTGGGTGGAAGAGAGACTCCGTCGCCGAGTACTGGCGTTTACCCTAGTGGTATAGCCACAATCCGCATCAAAGCGAAATTCTTCAACATCTCGCTCATCTGTACTCATGCTCAAGGATCTTTTCTATGAGCGCTTGCTGCGTACATATGAGGGCTGCGATTTTTATATCGTAAAGGAGCGATATAAAAATCCCGATACATGGTATTATGTGGTACTAGGTTCCAGCATTAGAAGATCCATCAAGCTACATAGCTGTTTCCAGATCTAAAAACGAGAAACTAGATCGAACATGTTTTGATAGACGGAAGACGTACACACGTACAACGTACTCCATGAGCCAAACATCATTGTGTACAAATACAAGTGAGATATCTTAGCAATAGACGTCATCCTGGGCCACAGCTGCGATCATCTGTTTTTTATAGTTGCTTATTTTGGTCTAAACTGCTCTTTTTTGACCTGAGTTGCATTAAATAGTCTCTTAAAACTTGGTAGTATTTGTTGTTCAAATGGTAACATATATGCCCAAAAACTTGAAAAGTATTAGATGATTGCTTTTTAAAAATGCTATTTATAAAATTTCGTTTTGATTGCGACATTAGAAATATTCAGATTATAAAAGTTTTTCACATATGTTTTAAGATTTTAAAGCTTTTAAAAAGTACGGTAGAATGCAACAATGTGCTTGAATTTGTTTGCATCTTCGTCAGCTTATTCGTTTGCAGACTAGAAAAATGGCGAACAGCCATCAAAATACTGATTCAAAATGCACATCTTTCACTGGACACACAAATGGGTGCGCGCAGCGAAATTCAGCCCTAATGGTAAGTTAATTTCATCGTGCGGCCAAGAAAAATTAAGAATTTGCGATACATTTTCAGGCGAATGTGTGCGAACGTTCGCCGTGGGAAGAGGTATGGGACGACAGCTGGCATGGCATCCAGACGGTAATCTGGTGGCTTTAGCATTAAGTTATAACCGCGTTAAGATATTTGGCATAGCTGAAGGCGAGCTAATACAGTGCATTCGTCGCCGAAGAATGATGTTGCATTTCACCCAAGTGGAAATTTCTTGGTGACTGGCGGCGATGACGATACAATAAGATTGCTTGATTTATTAGAAGGTCGACCAATTTATACACGGTAGTAGTGCACTTTAGCGGAACAATATAATATAAATTTTTCCTGTATTCAACAGTTGCTCGTTTGGAAATCTAATTTGCATACAATTGATTCCAATAGCTCTCGCAACAAACAAGCCAGTTCTCAAAGAGTCCAAATTGATTTTAGTCATGCAACAGCTCCACATAACTCCGCCATAGACACACCAGTTGCTGGAGTACCAAAAAGCTGTGATGACAGTATTTTAATTGATCCACGATAATCGGTGGCATATGGAATGCGTGATGGAAATTTTCTGGTGCTTGATAGCCAATATACTACAAGAGTGAAACGCTACAAGTGAAACGCTGTGATAGTAATTCTTCTTAAATTTCCATCTTTTATTTGCAGTTACATTAAGAAGCTCATAGAGGACAGAGCTGTTGGTGAGGAAGGTGTCGAGTTACTGCAGAACTGCAACTGGGAAAATCCGCATTTCGCACGTGCCCCACTCGTATGGAATAGTAGCTTATGTCAAAAGGCTGGTTTTAGTATAATGCAGCATTCGCAGCACATCCTCACTGGCGCCGAGCCGTTGAAGAAATTTTGGCAAATAAACGCGCAAGAAATAGTTCCGATACTAGCACGTCCATATTCTTGTTAACGGTCATCAAAAAAATTCCTTGTGTTGTAAATAATAAATGGAATGCCGGATTATACTAAAGCCAGCTTCCCGACATAAACTACTATTCCATACGAACACAGAAATATAAATGTATCTAAAACTGAATAATTCAAATCAAATTGGATTGCATTTGCATAATATACCTAATATTGGAATCTGTTTTGATCGTAAAAAATACAACTTGCAATCATTTAGATTATAGTTTTGAAAGAAATTGATTGCAATCGTAAATTGTGTAAAAATTGTTAATAGCAATCTGCCTTAAATTTATGTTCCCCATGTAACGGTTATAAAATACGTTAAATCCGCACTATCTGCATTAACCAAAAATATACATTGGAATATTTAAAATAAAACGATTCATATTTATTTTCTAATAAGAATTGTTGCTTAATTGAAAGTATTTAATACTAATATAATGTACTGGTTAATGTTTAAAAATGAATTCGCAATATGTCCGCAGCTCAGGTTGATTTGAAGAAATCCGTTTAAATTTTTCGAATTACATCTACTTGAATATAGGATAGGCAGGGTTGCACACAAATGGTAGTTCCGTAAATATTAAAAATATGTCAGTTCATTCAATATTTACATCTGGGCCAATAAATAATAACAAATATAGCCGAAAAAACAAAGTTTCCATTAAAACGAGTTTTTATAACCCCCCATAAAATTCCGATTAATTTTAAATACGAAAATAACGATATTTTTTCATGGAGAGGTATTTCTTTTATATACCTTGTTTATACCTACACAAGAACCGCATTAGCAAAAAGCCGATTGGACTCAACATATATTTCTTTACAGCGTTTATACCCCTGTCTTTATAGCGCACTCGATAAAATCTTATTCAAAAGTAAACAAAATCTGCTATTTTTAAACGACATTTTTGGCTAAATGAGTTCAGCTGTTCCCCCCTATTTGTCTATGGTGAATGGCTCCGTGGAGCAGCAGCAACCCTGCCTAAGCGCCCACTCACCACGGCCCGTTCCCCCCACGTACACATAATACACCTACACACACACATATACATATGAATTGTACTTACACATACACACACACACACATGAACTACAAAATAATATAAAACAAAACACAATTGTGCGAATGTCAACGTGTTCTGCGATATAACCCCGCCAAGCCAATAAAGTGCGAAGTTGAAGTCTCCCCGAAAATTTTAAGTTTTTATTTTTCTCTTTTTTCGGAAAAAGTGGTGAGTGTGCCCCCCAAAGTGCCTTGCCCTTGGTGTAAGAATAGCGATGGGCCTTCTGCGCCAAACAGACAGGCACCTTTAAAAATTTAAATTACTCAAAAAAAAAAAAGAGTGAAAACAGTGAAAAAAAGAACACTAAAGCAAATACATATGTACATAAATATATAAGCAAATAAGCGCACAAGTGAACAAATAGAAACCTTTTAAAAAATTATATAAAATTTAATTGCATGGGCGCGCCGCGTAAACAAAATTTACACAAAACAAAATTTCGGGCGCGAAAACAAAAAAAAAAACTTCAACAATAAAAATAGAGGACAACCAACAGCCAAGCAGCAACATTAAGCGAGGACGCAAAGACAACGAGGGAGGAGGATATTAGTCCAAGCGCAGGCCCACCACAGAACAATACAGTTCACCAGCAAGAACAGCCCACAATACCCCAAAGCCCTTAATATATCAAAGTGAGTTGTATCGTTCCACTTATTTTAACTAACTTAAAAATCTGGTGAAAAAGCGAACTGGGGTTAAATTAACTCGAATTTAATTCCCATAACCTCATTTTCAGCTGGCGGTGAAAATTCAAATCACGTTCATATACGTAGATACCCAAATACATATGTACACACATATGATATTGCCCCTATAAACATATATATACAGTCCACTTAGTAAACTTACACCCCAGCTTAGCTTAACATAAAAGGCGCAAAAATAATTATACATACATAAATAAATGCTGTATGTAAGAACATACAGAAATCACCCAAAATAAATATAGTTCGCTTTAGAAACTATATGTGACCTGGTCTACGAAAAGGGAGCTTACGTGCGAAAACTAGTTTTCTGTGAAAAAGCTGTTAAAAGTAAGCAACTCGTTTCGTTTACTCGTTTTTACTCTTCTTTCTCTACATTTTTAGTACACTTCTAAGCAAGTTAGGATTTTCTGCTTTTCACCACGTGAAAAAGCATCTCATCTTCCATCCGAATCAACCAAAAAGTGAAAATTGATTTTTTGACACCTAAGCCCCCTTTCCGTAGACCAGGTCACATATATCAATAACAAGAATCCCTCCGCTTATGTGCTTAAATTTTGTGTAATAAAATACAAACAATTATACCGCAAAACATATTCAAGTGGAAACTTGCAAATATTTCCAGCAATACCCCTTCTGTTTGTATAACAAACAGCGAGCAGGATTCATAAACAAGTAAGCCACAAAGCAAAATAATAACTAATAAGAATTGGCGGCAAAATAACGAATAGCGTATGTGCACATAAGCACAACAATACATACGACATAACATTATTCCCCAATTGCCATTTCTTTACCTAATATAATACAGGCTTAATATTGGTGGTCAATATACATATGTACATACTCCCGTTCTTTGAACCCAAAAATAATTTTGAAAACAAAACATACTCACCTATTTATTTATATACAAACGGGCATACATCATATACAAAGCAACGAAAACGAAATTATAAATTAGTTGCGTTTTTTTACTCATTTCCAGTAAAAGTTTTTACGAATGTTCATGTTTTGGCATTTTCGTACGCAAAAACTTGCAAAGTAGGGGAAATTGACAGAGCGAAAAATGACAGCTGAAGTTGCAAGTTTTTACTGGATTTTACTGGATAAATTTTTACTTGTAAGAATTTGCCAGTACGAAAAACAGCTGATCGCATGTTGCTGGATGAAATTTAAACTAATAAGGAAACTGTTTGTGGCTTTTTATTGTGGTAATTCACAAAATAAACATATTTAAATATAAAATATATTGTTTTATTAGGAATATGCTGCGAATAAACAACCAATTAATCAGCTGTTCATGAAACTTGCAAATTATTACTGGAAAAGCGTTCACGTACTTTTTTGTAAGTTTTTTCTATGAGAGCGAATTCTTAGAAATTAAGTTACTGAAGAGTTGCTGGCAAGTTACTGGATAATTTGTAAAAAAACACAACTATTATCTCCTTCTCCCGTCCTTCGCTAGTAAACATACTTACACACACATATGTTAATATATGGTAGCATTGTGTGCTAACATTAATATACTCACATACATACCTACTAACCCAGTAGTGCATATACCTTGTACGGCGCACGTAAAGGAAAAATATTAAGAAGCTCGGAAAAATAAAATCCCTCAAGTTAAAGATTTAAATTGCGATAATTTAATGAGCAATTTTTAATTTAAAAAAAAAAATACCAACCCATCGAAATTATTAAAATTTATATTACGAAAAAAATAATAATACATACGCCCGTAAATAATAAAACTCGAAAGAGAGTATTGCGGATACATTGTGAAAAGAAAAGTAAGTCAAAATCCGATCGACTAAACGTGCACTCATATTATTCCATCATTCGCGGGTATTAAAATACATAGGAAAACAAAAACAATTTTATAAATTCTGGAGTTCACATTTAAATGCAAACGAACAAGTCTCCCATCAAAGAACCGAAAACACCTCAATTGCTAGATATACCGAAAATGGTTGACGAAGATAAGCATCAAAGCACCCCTGCAGAAGCTACACGCTCAAAACAGGATACGAAGCAAAAAAATACCAAAGACTTTTCGGCCGCAAAATTTATTGCGGAAAGTGACAGTCTAATAAGATACTGCACTAGGTTTTCCGCAGCCCCTATCCAAGACAATTCAGAATCAGTCCTGGAAGTAAAAACCCACAGTCTTGATAATTTTTGGACACGTCTCCAATCGGCTTATGACGCCATAATTGAAACTTAGGATTCAGATTTACCTGAAAATTTTAAATCCTCGGCTTACGCCAAATATGAAAATTGCTTAGACCAATACGAAGAAACAGAGGCTATGATTTCCGATCAACTAAAATTAATAAAGCCATTAAATGCACCTACTCCACCTCTGAGAGTAGAGCTGCCCCAAATACAAATCCAAGAAGCATGTTCAGGCATACATCTTAAAGTGCCAGCATGTGATACAGAAGTATTTCATGGAGGTTATGAACAATGGCCGTCCTTCCGGGACATGTTTATAGCCGTATACATAAACCATCCAAAGTTATCTCAAGCGCAAAAACTGTATCACCTCAGATACAAAACAAAAGGTCAAGCAGGCGCTATAGTAAAACAATTCGTTCTTAGTGAAGATAATTTTAATCTGGCTTGGGAAGCATTAAAATCACGATATGAGAATGAAAGAGTATTGGTCGACAATCAAAAGTCGTTCCTTTCATGTCGTAAATGTGTAGTTGTTGTTGATAATGTTTCTTCCCAACCTTTTGTTGCCTCTTCTGGTGTCCCTCAGGGCAGTATTCTGGGTCCATTACTCTTCATAATTTTTATACCCGAGCGCACGTGTGCACAAGGGTATTATAACTTTGTTCACATAACGGTTGTTTGTAACAGGCAAAACGAATCGAGATAGATATAGACAAATGTATATATAAATGATCAGAATGAAAAGAGAAATCGATTAAGCGGTGACTGTCTGTCCGTCCGTCCGTCCGTCCGTCTGTCCGTCTGTGTACACGATAACTCGAGTAAAAATTGAGATATCTTAACGATACTTGGTACGTGAACTTCTTTTGGGCGTAGGACGGATGGTATTGAAAATGGGCGAAATCGGACAATAACCACGCCTACCTCCCATATAACGGTAATTTTAAAAATTACGAAAACTGCGATATTTTAGTAACTACTGAAGATAATTCACTCAAAATTGATACTTACAATGAGTCTCAGACGGAAAACATGAATATTAAAAATTTTTGGAAAATGGGCGTAGCCACGCCCACTTATGGTTACATGTGTATATCTTGGTAACCGCTGCACCAATTTCTTCCAAACTTGGTACAGTTGTTGGCCTTAGTACAGCATACTAAATGGCTGAAAAGTTTAAAAATCGGACAATAACCACGCCTACCTCCCATATAACGGTAATTTTCAGAAAAACGAAAACTGCGATATTTTAGTAACTGCTGAAGATAATTCACTCAAAATTGATATTTGCAATGAGTTTTAGACGAAAAATAAGAATATTACAAAATTTTGGCAAATGGGCGTAGCCACGCCCACTTATGGTTACATGTGTATATCTTGGTAACCGCTACACCAATTTCTTCCAAACTTGGCACAGTTGTTGGTCCTGGTACAGCATACCAAATGGCCGAAAATTTCTAAAATCGGACAATAACCACGCCCACATCCCATATAACGGTAATTTCGAGAAATACAAAATCTTCGATAAATCAGTAAATATTGAAGCTAATTTATTCAAAATTGATGATTGCAACAATTCTTTACCAAGAAATACGTTTATGACAAAATTTTGGAAAATGGGCGTAGCACCGCCCACTTGTGATCACATATATGTATGTATCTCGCTAACCGTTCTAGCAATTTGTACCAAGCTCGGTATGGTTATTGTGCTTGCCACATAAAAGCAAACCGTTGAAAATTGTTGAAATCGGACTAAAATTGAGGCCGCTTTTCATATAACGGTAAATTTCAGAAATGCTTGAAATTTCAATATTTCGAAATCTAAGGACGCTAATTTACTTAAAATGTATACACCCCGGCTTATCATGTAGCGGTAGCTTTCGGAAAGGAGGAAAACATATATTTAATACTTGCGCCGGGTATTTAATGTTCGGCTCCGCCCGAACTTAGACTTTCTTACTTGTTATTAATGATATATCTGATTGTTTTAAATTTTCTGAATTTATTTTATATGCAGACGATTTAAAATTTTTTAAAACAATTTCAAGTCGATCTGATTCAGCTAAGCTCCAGTCAGATCTCAATAACGTTGTGGCATGGTGTGATAAAAATCACCTTCAGCTAAATATTCGGAAGTGTTCTCACATAACGTTTTCTAAGTCTAGGCAGTTTTTGGCTACTTCATACTTAATTAAGGAATCACGTCTCACCACTTTGGATGAAGTTTCTGATCTGGGAGTAATTTTTTATTCAAATTTCCTATTTCTGAGTCATTTAAATTATATAATTTCTAAGTCATATTCTACACTTGCCTTTATTCGGCGCTTTGGTTCAGACTTTACTGATCCTTACACTCTAAAATTACTATTTACCTCGCTTATACGATCTAAGTTAGAATATGCGGTCTTTATATGGAGGCCATATCACCTTTGTCACATTAATAGACTTGAGCGAATTCAAAAGAATTTTCTTCGTTTTGCTCTCAGATCGCTTAACTTTGCTGAACCGATTCCTTCGAATGATGCTAGATGTGCTTTAATAAGCTTGAAGTCTTTACAAAGTAGACGTAGTGTTCTTTCACTCTGCTTTATCTTTGAAACTATCAGTGGAGAAATTGATTGTCCATTTCTTTTAGAGCGCATTTATTTTTACATTCCACAAAGAAAATTGCGGAGCAATGATTTATTCTTTCTGGAGCGAGTCCGGACGGTTTATGCATCCTATGCTCCGATTCATAGAGCATTGAAAGAATTTAATCAAATCTCAAATTTTTTGGCCTTTGATTTCTCGTCGCCTAAGCAATTGTTTAAATTATCATTGAATGAACTATATAGTTAAGCTTGAACTTGTATCGTTAAGTATTTTTGTAGTAGTCTGTAAGAAATCATGTATTTCTAGATTTACTAGATATGAATAAATAAATAAATAACGATTTTAATGAGCTTGCCAAAAATTCAAAGGAAACAAGCGAAGAATTCATGAAATTACAGTCCACTGTATCAAACTGTTTGTCGGTTCTCGCGACACAAAACATTCCCATTGATAGTTGGGACCCTATTCTGGTAAACGTATGCGCTGCAACTTTACCAGAAAAATCGTTACTCTTATGGGAGCAATCGCTCTCATCCCGAAAAAAATGCCCAACGTGGCAACAAATGAAATACTTTCTCACTACCCAATTCGAAATCGCAGAAAGGGTAGATAGAAAAATATCAAAGCCGAAAAATACACAGCTCGACCTCAATAGAAGCTACTATAGACCCCAAGCTAGTAACAATAATTTACATAATCGAAGTTTCAACAGAACTCAATCGTTCATCGCAGAACAAAACAAAAGTATGTCATGCGAATTTTGTAAAGGAGGTCACGCATTAAGATCTTGCGAGAAGTTTAAAAAACTTACAACAACCGAACGATATAATGTCGTTAGAAATAATAGACTTTGCACAAATTGCTTCTCACACTCTCACATGCAAAAAGACTGTGAAAGTAAATTCAATTGTGTATACTGCCAAAAGAGGCATCACTGGATGCTCCACATTAATAATTTTACCCCCCAAAATAGCTCTAACTCGCAAAGAGCCACAGGGCTAGTTGCAACAGCTAGACCCGAACACCCCGAAAATCTCGAAAACGAAGCCGAGAAACCATGCTGTTCGAAAACAGCAAATATACAAGCGCTTCATTCCGAAAATGAAAGCAAAATTTTACTGCCAACCGCGATTGTCTCGATTGAACATCGAGGAGAATTATTCAAGCTTAGAGCTCTAATCGATCAAGGCTCACAAAGATCGTTTATCTCATCAAAAGTACAAAACCGGCTAAAACTCCCAACCAAAAACTCAAACTTTGAAATTTCGGGAATGGGTGGAAGAGTAATACAAAACTCTAATAAAATCTGCTCATTAACCCTGATTTCCCCCAATGCGGATGTAAGAATAGAGGCACACGCCATAGTTCTGCCGCAACTTACAAATATGCTTCCAAGCTATAAAGTAAATGGCAAAGATCGCCAAAAATTTGCCCATCTAAAATTAGCGGATCCCAACTGCCACACCCCCGCGCAAGTTGATATCCTATTAGGCAGCGACCTAATCCCCCAAATAATGCTAGAAGGCATTGAGAAAATTTCAAATACCCTGTTAGCCCAAAATACCATCTTTTGATGGATACTGAGCAGCCAAATAAAAGAAAAAATATCGGTATTCACAACTCAAGTTAAAGATATTTCAAACGAATACCTCAATTCTCAATTAAGAAGATTTTGGGAGTTAGAAGAACTCCCCCCCATGCAAGTCATTACCCCAGAAGATAAGTATTGTGAAGACTATTATAAAGCCACAACTACAAGATCAAAAAACGGCCGCAACGTCGTACGGCTACCATTCAAGCCACAATTTCCCGACACACTCGCCTTAGGCCACTCTCGAACCTCAGCACTTCAGCAATTTTTAAGTATGGAAAAAAACCTGCTTAAAAAAGGCGAGCTAAAGACCTCGTATGACAATGTACTCGAGGAATACCTCCAATTGAATCATATGGAAGTAGTCGAGTCATATGAAAAAATTACAAAAGGTAAATATACTTAATTTTACCTCCCACACCATGCAGTAATAAAGCCAGAAAAACTTACAAAAAAAGTAAGAGTTGTATTCAATGCCTCGAAATGCACAAGCTCAGGCAATTCATTAAATGACGTATTATATACGGGACCCATACTACAACCTGCTTTAATGCTCCTAATACTAAATTGGCGCATGTTTAAATACGTTTTCAATGGGGATGTCGAAAAAATGTACAGACAAATCCTTGTACATAAAAACGACCAAGATTTTCAGCGCATTATATTTCGCTATTCACCTAGTAGTCCAATACGCGACTACAAATTAAAAACGGTGACATTTGGCGTAAATTGCGCCCCCTTTCTTGCCATTCGAACACTTCACGAATTAGCAAACGATATAAAAGAAAAACTGCCTCTAGCAACCCCGGTGTTAAAATACAAACTTATGTGGACGATATCCTGTCGGGAAGCCACAGCTTACCCCAAGCCTGTGAATCACTATCTCAAGTGATCCAAGCCCTCAACTGCGGAAGGTTCCCCTTGAAGAAGATAACGGCCAACCACCCGAAATATTAAAGAATATAAATAAAGGCCACATATTAGACACAAACTTCCTCATCTTTGAAAAAGAAAGTACCACCAAAACTCTGGGAATAAGATGGAATGCGATATCAGATCAATTCTCATATACTCTTGAGTCAATATCTGCAATATCCGCAAAAACCAAAAGGCAAATCCTGTCGTCTGTGGCAAAACTTTTTGACCCCGCAGGATGGCTTGCACCAATTATGATCCAAGCAAAGATACTCATTCAAGAATTGTGGCTAGACGGAACAGATTGGGACGAACAAGTTAAACCACTACGCTTGATGAAATGGTCCCAATTTGCCAACAATCTGAACACTATTTCGGAAATACAAATCCCTCGATGGGTAAACTACTCTCCCGAACATCAAGTCGAACTTCACGGCTTCTGCGACGCCTCTGAAAAGGCATACTGCGCTACTATATACGTGCGCACCCAACAAGATAGCAAAACAACAAGCCACTTGCTAGTCGCAAAAGGCAAAGTGGCTCCGCTAAAGACCGTAAGCCTACCACGACTTCAGCTATGCGGGGCGCTCCTCCTTGCAAAACTAGCCTCCACCGTTCAAACCCACTTAAGCCTGAACAATCGCAAATTACATCTATGGACTGACTCTGAAATATTTTTAGCTTGGTTAGAAAAACCACCCCATATGTGGAAGACATATGTGTCGACCGCAGAGCCCAAATAATTGACTTAGTTGGGCCAGCAACTTGGCGACATGTAGCCAGTGCTGACAACCCAGCCGATCTTGGCACAAGAGGTTGCAAACCCCTGCACCTCGCCACCACCTCACTCTGGTGGAACGGCCCCAGCTGGCTAACAGAATCACAAGAATTCTGGCCACAATCCCCGATACGCAACATAATACCCCCCGAAAGTCGAAAAATTGAAAGCTTTCATGCCGTATTGGATGATACTGACATCCTGGAGCGATTTTTATCGTTCCCCCGAGCCCTCAGAGTAATAGCTTATATGTTTCAGTTCATAACTCGCCTCAAAAATAAAGTAAAAGGAGCGCCTAACCCCCCGCATCATACACTAACACACCAAGATCTGCAACGGGCTAAAATCACTCTGATTATGTCTACTCAGACCCGCTATTATGACCGGGAAATAGCACTTTTGATGGTATCAAAGCCAATAGATAAAAAGAGCCCACTCTTAGTTCTTAATCCCTTCCTAGACTCGAAGGGACTGCTACGCGCCAATGGGCGTCTTGCAAACTCCAGTTTGAGTTATAACGAGCGGCACCCAAAAATAATACCCGAAAAATCCCCATTTGCCACACTGTACATAAATTATTTGCACTTATTGATGCTACACGCCGAACATCGGCTCATGCAGCAAATGATCCGACAAGAACTTTATATCCCACTACTAAAGCCTCAGATAAAGAAATGTATTTTCCTGTGTAAAGTCTGCACTCTACATAAGCAGAAAATGCGCACGCAGATCATGGCAGCTCTACCACCTGGACGCTGCAATTTCTCTTTGCCCTTTACCATCACGGGTGTTGACTTTGCGGGGCCTTTCCAGATAAAGGCCTCTATGTTAAGGTCTTCCACCTTTACGAAGGGCTATGTGGCCGTTTTTGTATGTTTTTCGACAAAAGCGGTACACGTTGAGTTATGTTCAGATCTGACAACTGTAGCTTTTCTCGCGGCATTTGCTCGCTTTGTCGGAAGGCGTGGATTTCCCTCAAAAATAATGAGCGACAATGGCAAAACATTCGTCGGAGCCCAAAGGTCCACTGAAAGGCAATTTATCCAATTTAGTAAGGAAGTCTCGCCTGAAATCATAAAGAAATATGCACCCCAAGGAATTAATTGGCAATTTATTCCGCCTAGCGCTCCACACATGGGGGGACTCTGGGAATCCGCCGTAAAAAGCTTTAAATCGCATTTCAAGAAGATCGCTAGTAATTACAAATTTACTTATGAAGAGTTCACCACTCTATTAGCTCGAATTGAAGCCGTCCTCAACTCACGGCCTCTCAATACCCTCTCGCAAGATCCCTCCGAGTTCACAGCCCTCACCCCTGGGCATTTTCTCAGAGGAGCTCCACTTCTGGCCATACCCGAGCCAGAAACGCAATCCCTATCACTCACAAATCGATGGGAAAGAATTAAAGTTCTCCATCACGAATTTAGCCATCGATGGAAGGAGGAATATCTAAAAGACCTCCATAAAAGATACCGATGGAAAAACACTCAAGAAGCGCCAAAGATTGGAGACTGTGTCCTAATTCATGACGAATGTCTTCCCCCTACGGAATGGCGGCTCGGCCGCATAGAGGAAGTATATCATGGCTCCGACGGTCATGTCCGCGTAGCTGATCTCCGTACACAAAGCGGCATACTAACTCGACCGCTCGTCAAGCTATGTTTCCTTCCAACCGCCTCCCCTACCGATGGCGCAAATACCGATATCTAAAATCGTCAAACCGCAATAAACGCAACGAAGCCGTAACAAAACCCGATAATATAAAAAGTGCCTAAATCCGTACCCTCGAACTCACACCAAGTGGCTTACACCTAGCAATCACGCTCATAACTGATTTATGCTATACTAAAGTCCGTTCTCCCCTAATGTAGAAAAATATGGACGTGGAAATGCTTGAAGCCACACCAACGCCAACTATCCGTTCGGCAATCACCGTGCCCCGCTCGGCAGCACCGCCAGTAGCAGCTCCTCGCTCTACTGTGCCACGTACCGCAGCAGCTCCGGCCGCAGCGCCTCGAAACCTCACGCCCCGACCCGCCGCCGCTCCGATGGCATCACTACGTGCCGAACCTCCACAAAGGAGCCCAGCAGCCGTACATGGCATACGATGCCCACTGTGTCGTCGCCCACACAAACTCCGCCTGTGCTCCATTTTTAGGAGTATGCAGCCGCCGCAGCGCCAGCAAGTCGCACAAGCT
>NW_023463200.1:0-15016 GCF_013731165.1 Rhagoletis pomonella | reverse complement strand
TGGCTGAGAGTTGAGACTCCACTGTAGCGTGAGCAAAGTTAAGACCCTCTCTTTCGTAGTCTTCGTCGTTCGTATAGCTGGTAAAATAGTCTTATTGACCCGTTCTGCTTGACCGTTGCCTCGCGGTGTCCTTACGGCAATTTTTATGTGTTGTACGTCGTGAGCTTGTAAAAATGTTTCGAACTCTTTGGAGGTGAATGCTGTTCCGCGATCGGTTGTGAGTTGAACCGGTTGACCAAACGTAGTCATCAGCTCTCGTAGCATGCTAATTCTTGGTGCTGATTTGCTGTTTCGTACAGCTTTCAAAATTACTTATTTGGAAAAAGCGCAGGCCAAAACAATGATGTGCTGATTCCCTTTCTTACTTTTGGAGAACGGTCCCAAATGGTCGATGTGCAGTGATCGGAATGGTATCGGGATAATCTCTCTTCAGTGCATCCGCCCTTCGGCTTTGCCTCCTCGAAGCTTGTAGATGCAGTACTCTGGACACGCCGCTATATAACTCTTAACGTACCGCCTCATTCGATGAAACCAAAAGTCTCGCTGAATCTGCTGCAGAGTCTTTTAATTCCGAAGTGCCCTGAGTCATCATGGCATGCTTTCGTGATTCGCCATCTTATCGTTTGAGGGATTACCAACCGCCGCTCGCTATTAATCTTGCGATATAACCTTCCTCTGTGTAGCTCGTAATCGTGTTGATTTTGCTTTGCGGATGTGGACGTTGACTTTAACATTGTTGCGATTTCTTGCAATTTCTGATCTTACATTTGCATCAAGAATACCCAATCGCTGCTACCTTCAGTGGTGACAGCTAAAATGCTTTCGGCTACCGTTTGACACTTACTTGGTGGTAAACTAGGTGCTCGGCTCATCCCGTCGAAATGCTGCATTTTATGGCCTTGCCGATGAACCGTCTTAAAGTCGTATTCCTACAGTCTCAACAACCATCTAGCAATACGCGGGAGTAGTGGTGTTGTTGCTTTTGTGGTAACGATAGCGTTACAGTCGGTTACCACATAGAACGCCTTACCGAGAAGATACATGCGAAATCGGGTTAACGTTTCGATTATCGCAAGTACTTCCAACTCGTGACTTGGAAACCGTGCTTCTACTTCGCTACACTGGCGGCTGTAGAAGAAAACTGGTTTTTCCCCGTCAGAATTCCGGATAGTCCTCCGTGGCTGGCATCCGTATGTACCTCGTGCTCTTTGTGAGGGTCGTACAAAGTCAATACCGGCTTACTAGTTATAGCCTCTTTCAAATTCGTGAATGCTTCCTGCTTTGGTGTTGCCCATTGGAAGCTAACGTCCTTCCTCAATAGCGTGGTTAATGGGGTTGCTATCTGACTGTATCCCCCTACAAATTTTCGGAAGAATCCAGTTAATACCAGGAATTGCCTTTCCTGAGTTACGTTTGTTGGCTGTGGGAACTCTTTAATACACCACGTCTTCGCCTCTCCTGGTGCTATACCCGCGCTGGAAATCTCGTGTCGTAAGAAGCTGACTTCACTGGAGAGCAACACGCACTTAGAAGGCCGCAATGTCAGACCGTCTCGCTTCACCGATTCCAAAACCTCTTGTAGTACCGTAATACCATCTTCGTAAGACGATGTGGCTATAATTAGCTCGTCGACGTAGCTAACCACCTAGTTTCGTGATTTGAGTATTGATATAGTTCGTATGACCATCTCTCGGAATACCATCGGCGCGTTTACTAAACCGAATGCCATTACATTTAATTCATACAAGCCTTCGTGTGTGAAGAACGCTGTGAATTTCTTGCACTCTTCTTCTATGGGTATCTGATAATACCCGCTGGTCATGTCTAGCGTTGTGAAAAATCGCCCGCCACTTAACTTTGACAATTGTTCTTCAACCACTGGCATCGGAAAATGTTTCCGCACGGTTACCGCATTTAACGCGCGATAATCTACGAACATTCTGCTCTCGCCGTTGGCCTTTGTTACCAGAACTACGGATGCTGCATGGGGTGATACAATGGGCCGAATAATGTCGCTAGCCAATAGCTCCTTCAATATCGTTGATAGCTCTGGCTGCTTCGCGAATGGTACTTGGTACCGTTTACCTACAATCGGACCTGGAGTAGCAACCTCAATGTTCATCGACGTTGTCTTGCATCTGCCCAGCGTGGAAATACCCTCTGCGAAACAGACATCGTAATCCGCTAACAGTTTTTATAACTTCTGCCTTTGGTCCTCCTTCAGATCTTTATTAACGTTAAACTGGTTCGTGGTTTTAATTTGCAGCATCATTGACCCTGCGTCAATGATCAACCGTTTATCCTACCCGCACAGCACATCTCTTCCAAGCAACAGAGCATAATTGAGCATGTTGTTCGGGACCTCGTACAGATTTGCCTCAATGACCTTGTCGCCAAACTTGATTCGCATTTTTATAATTCGTGTTACCTCAACAATTGAACCACCAAACTAGAGCTCGGGCTATTCGGTTAATCGATTAACCGAATTATTCGAATCTGACTGAAGTCGACTACTGTTAATCGGTTAGCAATATTCGAGTAGTCGAAAGCTGTCGACTATTCGGATAACCGTTCACTTTAGATTATTCAGTTAGCCGTTCATTTTCGGTTAATCGAATATTTTAAGTTCGAGTTTTTTTTGCATATACATATATAAGATTGCATGTGCCAAATTAAGGCAAACTTTTTTTGCAAGATATGTGCAGCAAAATACTGGAGGAAATAAAATTAAATTCTATCCCATATTAATTATTACTAACTCTTTGGTATCAATGTTAAGGGCTATATTATAAGACACACCGTTATTTTGTGCCATATAGACCCCCATAAGGCCATACGTTTCTGAATACACATTGTGAATTGCCAAAATATGTTATTTCCATATTTAAGAATCATTTATTTCCAAATTAAAGGATGAAATACAACATAAATGTAAATAGTATATATGGATACCATAGTTTTTTAAACACATCGTTATTAAAAACCTTAAAATCCTATATTAACTTCATTTAAGAAACGTCTGTTTTGGCACAAAAATCTGAGAAGGTGTACATTTTGTGGCAGTAGGCAGCTTCTTCGTTGAGAGACAATGTTTCCACCAATAGAAAATGTTCGCTCCGACTCAGCTGAAGTTGCTGGAATACATAGATAACGTTTGGCTAACTTGAAAATATTAGGATAAATTTCGCTATGAGTTTTCCACCATGTTATTGGATCAATATTATGACCAAGTTGTGGTTCTGCAATATATAAATCTAGCTGTGACGTCACGTCATTGGGCAACGTGTCATCGTAAAACAAAAAGTCCAAATCCGTGGATTCTACTTTGGGCTCTGCCACATTTGTTGATTTCTCTTTTTCTAAATAGCTTCTTACAAAGTCATGAATTTTGGTTTTTGTTTCAACATCTTCGCCATACAAATTTTTATATCGTGGATCCAAAAATGTTGCTACAAGAGAAGCAGGAATGTCATCGCAAGTGTTTCCAATGTTAAATATTTTAAAAAAAGATCTTCTGGCACATTCTTTAAATATTTTTTCATTTATTCCATCAGTAGAAGATGCAGACATATGATTTTGAGTAAACCGATTTAGTATAGGACGGACCAAAGACATCGTTACAGTTTTTGCGCTACATAACACTGTTGTAGCTTTATCAAATGGCTTTAAAGCCCTCACCAGAGTCGCCATTTCGTTCCATTCTCTTTCAGTAAATTCAAGTTTAAGTGCATCGCATGATTTGCTGACTGCTCTATCTCCTAAAACTAAGCAGATTGCAATGCGGTTTAAAATTATACTTTCGCACATGTATAATTTCGAGTTCCAACGAATCTCGCAAGATTGAACTAGCCGATTTTCTTTAATTCCCAACTGTACTTGGCGAATTGAAAGAGCATTTTTGGCTACGCTTGAGCGATGAAAATACGAAGACACATTTTTGGCTTTCTTGCATATTTCAGTAAACTGTGGAACGGCTCCAATTGCATCCTTAACAACCAACTGCAGAAGATGAGCGTTGCACTTAACACTATCAGGTATATTTTATAGTTTCTGTGCCGCAGCATTCATAACTGCTGCACTGCCGTGAGTTATTGATTGAACCTTATTTGAAATATTCCAATCATTTAAAACTGATTCGACAGTGGAAGCAATATTATCTGCATTTGGTCTTCCTGGAAGGACAAAAAATATTTAAGTAAAAGTAGATTTTCTATGGGTTTACATTAATACCTTCCAACTGCTTGTTACAAAGCGTAGCAGTGCACAAGCCGTATTTTGAGTTAAAATACTGAGCTTCTACTGATATATAAGAATGCAGCGTTTGAGAAGACCATTCATCCACAGAAATTGAAACACTTGATGCCTCCGCCAATTCATTGCATATATTTTCTTTGACGGATTTATATAATAGCTTCAAGCGAGAATGAATGCTTCTAACGCAGGGAACTTTGTAGCCGGGTTCTATCACTTTCATAAAATCTCTGAAGCCATCGGAAGACACAATTGAAAGCGGTAGCATGTTGGTTGAAATCAAACGTGCAACTGCTCGTGAAATTTCTTCTTGACGTTCGTGTGTAACGACGGCTGTGTCACCTTCTAGCCTCTTCTTCTTGGATTTGTTGGGCCTATCGCTTGAAATTTCACTGTGGAAAGCTTCGGCTGAATGTGCGCTAATTATTGAAATGTTATTGCGAAATATTTTAGAGACGATGGCTAAAGCAATACCTACCTCTCGTTTTCGCGATTTTTGTTATGGATTTTTGTTAAATGGTTGTTCAGTGAGAATGTGGAGGAGTTGTAGCACAAAACTGCACCACATATGGAACATGTTACTTCCTTTTCGTCCTCTGATTTTTCGAAAAAATCCCAAACCCAGCTCCTTTTGCGTCCGCTCATTTTTGTATCTGAATATACATACATATGTGTATGTCAAAGAAATTTCAATGAAAGTTCGGTTACTGAAATTCGATTTGCTACAATGCTCGAGTAGTCGAAGCAAAGCAACTATTCGAATAATCGCAGTCGAGCGACTATTCGAATACCATTAACCGACTAATAAGCATGCGAACGGTTACGAATCGAATAATCGGTTAACCGATTTGTCGAATAGTCGGATAATTTTACGAGCCCTACACCAAACCCTTGCAACCGTTGATACGTCGGCTCCGTATGTGCGTCAGTCATAATAGCTGACTGCCTTCTTAGCGAGTGATCGCTGCCGGTATCTATTAAAGCTTGATACCTTACCCCTTCACCTTGGACTTCTTCGACGATTGGCGGAATAAACTTTTGCTCACCTATGTTGCTGTCGATCTTAGCAACCGTCACTTTTGATTCCGCTGTGCACTTCTTTGTCTCATGTCCAACCTTTGAACATTTACTCCATCGTGGTTTCTTCGAAGGTTGTGGACATTTTGCCACTATATGTCCGTGTCCGTTGCAATTGTAACATTTAACACGTTTGGCTTTTTCTTCAACCGAAACCGGGCTTACCCGGATGAGTTAGTACATGGAGTGACACGTTGTCTATACCCTTGGGTCGTCGCACACATACTTTCCAGGGACTGCCTTAGTTCGTTGCTTGTTCGCACATTCATTGCCCATAACGTTCGCGTGGACGTAATGTCGTTTAAGCCGTTGATAACGTAGGAATTTATTGATTCCTCATCAATGGCGCCACGCCTTCCTATCGCCAGCATTTCATAAAAATATTCTATGAGTGTCTCGTTTGGTTTACGCCGTCGTGCTGCCAACTCCCGATGAACGTCTGCTGATGTCACTGTATACGGAAAGTCCTTCAATAATATTTGGACAAATTCCGCCCACGATTTGTACACAGGTTGCGCATCTAACCAATTCTTGGCAACTCCTTTCAGCTTGTGGTGAACTGCTAAAAGCCCGGTTTCATTATTCCAACAGCACACTTGTTGTACTTGCTCTAGTTTCGTTACGAACTGCTGCGCTGTCATCGTTTTCCGTACCGGTCAAACTCTGGAAAGACTCCTACTACTTCTGATACACTTGCGTATGCACCATCTGCACTGGGTGGCCTCGTTGCGGTGAGGGTTCAGGAGCCTCTACTCCGCCCTCCGTTGCTGCTCCCGTTCTTACCGACTCATTTCCATCGTTGTTTCGTGCCGCTGCTTCTGGCTTTAGCGCCAGTTCATTAGCTTTTACGGAGTTCGCCAAACTTAATACAAGCTCTTGCAGCTGGTTGAATGGCTGCTCCCATGGTTCAACTGATGATACCTCCTGCAGTTCGACCTCGTCTGTTCCTAACGCCTCCATAAGGGCTGCTACTTTGTGCGCTTTATTTCCACTAATCGCCAATTCATACCTCCGCAATAGCACATTTAAATTTTCCAATTTCATCCTCGCTGCTGTACTCGTGCGACCCGTACCTTTTCCTTGCTTGCCACTTCAAAAAATCTTCTTCCTCAAAAAAACACCACAAGCCTTTTCTTCCGTAGCCTACTTTGTTCGTTGGAGTCGTTTTTTTTTTTAAATCTTCTTCCGCAATTCCCCTTAATTCTCAATGTTTCTATATGCACTGCTTGCTATCACCCCTTTTCCTTTCTCATCAGTAGCTGAGCGTCGTTGTCAATTCCTTTTGCGTTTGTTTTTCCCTGTATGTGCCTGTTCGTTGCACAGTCGTTGCTGACGTTTACTCTTTCTTCGTTGAGTCGTTTGCTTGCGTACCCGCCGTTGGTAATTTGAGCATTTATATAGTATTCCGCTGCACCTTCGTTGCTCACTTACACTTTTTGATCGTTCTTTTCTTTCGCATATAACGTCGGTGTTGTGAGAGTGTGTGTGCGTTTACGTGCCCCTCACTCGCTCCGTTTACACCTTCTCCTTTACGTCGAGTGTTCTGCTGCTGCGCCACCGCGTTCGAAATATGTACGTATGTGTATGTTTTTTGGGTATGTTGCACAGCTTATTTCGTTTTTCTTGTGACGCAGCTCCGTATTGTATTCACGTTTTCCTTTGTAAATTTACTTACAATTTTTAACTCCTGTATGGGTTCTCGATACCCGCTTCTGAATCTGTCAAGATGTAACCCGGGTAGTAGTATAACAAGTAAAACAGAATGTTTATTAATAAATTATCTGATACAGAATGAAGTATTCAATTCGATTGTCCGGTTATTGAACCTTTCCGCCTGGCTGTTCGTACTTGACTGACTGCTCGCTCGCTCTCCCCATTCTCACTTTACACAAGGCTACATCACTGGGGCGGTAGCCCTAGTTGGTGCACACCAAAAGGAGAATTCTAAGGTAAAGCGCGGCCGAAGGAATTCTACGCAAAAATACTGCGGACGCAAGTAAAAATTGTGATTTTTGGCCTTTTTTCTAATGGGTCCCTAGGGTCCCTTAGGGGGCCCAGATGGTCGGGGGATGCGGGTCATGCCCTCTCTAAAAAGGTGGGTGCGCCCACTCCCCCTTCGCCTACCGCCCTTTAATGAACGCCCCCCCCAAACCAACGATTTTTCCCCCATATTTAAGAGGCCCGACTGAGGAGTCCGGTAGTCGGAGGAGAAAGAAAAGCATACCATTGAATTCCTTGATCTTTGCCCTTTCAAGCTCTAAAGGTGGGCGGTGCCACGCCCCCTTAATTTTTTTGTACCAGCCCCTAACCAACAGACACTATTCGCAATATTTCCCATTCTCCTTTCTGTTTTATTTTTTTTACGCATTGCCTCCTTTGCATGTGTTATTGTGAATTTGAATTCAATTTAATGTAATTTACAAGTTAATAAAAGTTGGATTAAATTGATTTTTATACCGACAAGAGAAAATAAAATAAAAGAATTTAAAGTATTAAGTGGAGTGCTATGTGCATTTATATATATTAAAGGCTGAGTTCCAAGTAGCAAAAGCATCAGCCTCTTTTATTTCTAAACTATAATTGATGGAAATGTCCAATTTGCGCAACTATGTTCCAATTCGGCAATTGGACTTTTCCTTCAGATGCAACTTGGAACTCAGCCAAAGTATGTGACAAATGTACTTTTTGATAAGGAAATCAGGTGGAACGACTCAACAAATTTATAGAACAAAAAACTTATAAACAATTACATATATATAAATCTACCACGAAATTAATGGCCGACCCAACGCCTACATCTTGGCTCGTTGATTGTCTCGTCATCTGACATTACTCACGCCATGTCTACCCTAACTCCGAGATTGAAATGTGATTCTGATGGCTTTTGTACCCACTTCGTTAAACGATGTAGTCTATCATTATGTATTCCTTTATGTCATATATTCAACCTATCTCTTTCGACTGGATTATTTATTAACAGATGGAAAATTGCGTCTATAACCCCAGTCTTTAAATCTGGAAATAGAAACGATATCACATATTATAGGCCTATTTCGAAAGTGTCTGTCTGCTCAAAGCTATTCGAAAAAGTGATACATTTTAAACTCTTTTCTTGCCAAAAGAATGATTGAGCCCCACCAACATGGTTTTGTAGCTGGTCGTTCAACGGTCACTAATTTAGCTTCTTTTTCAGAATTTTGTGTTTCTTCCTTCAAAGATGGCTCGCAGGTAGACACCATTTATACGGACTTTTCTAAAGCCTTCGATAAGGTACCACACCTATTATTGCTACACAAGTTGGAGTGCATTGGTGTTCATTCTAATTTCCTAGCTTGGCTAAAGTCTTACCTTACAAATAGGACTCTGTCTGTTCATATCGATGATTGTAAATCGAATCCCTTTGTTGTAACATCAGGTGTACCCCAGGGTAGCATTATTGGCCCCCTATTGTTTGTCCTGTTTATAAACGATATTAGCTCCTGTTTCAAACACGCCAGTTTTTTATTGTATGCTGATGATTTAAAACTCTTTCGTAGAATAACCTCCTCATATGATGTTCTCTTTCTTCAGGAAGATTTAGATTGTCTTTTAAATTGGTGTGAATATAATAAACTGTCTTTGAATGTAAAAAAGTGCTTTAAGATGACCTTATCTAAATCTCAAAATACCCTTACGTCAAATTACTACCTCGTAAACCATCAGCTTACTTCTGTTAGTGAATTTGTTGATCTTGGTGTTGTGTTTGACTCGAATTTTTCTTTTGTAAATCTTGTTTGTCATTTACTCCCAAAAGTTTATAGTAATTTAGCAATTATTCGTACATATGCCAACGATTTTAGAGACCCTTACATTCGGAAAGCATTATTTAATTCCTTAATACGATCTAAACTTGAGTATGCCTCTATTACATTGAGTCCTATTTATAATTGTCACGCCTCTAGGATTGGGCGAGTTCAAAAGGTGTTTATTCGATTTGCCCTCGCTTCTCTTAACTTCTCAGACCCGATTCCGTCATATTACTCTCGGTGTAAACTAATAAATTTGCTATCATTGGAAAATAGAAGGCGTACCTAATTACTCTTATTCGTCTTCGATCTTATCCCTGGCTCCATTGACTGCCCATCTCTTCTTGAGCAGGTTACCTTTAATGTGCCTCTCAGAACTGTTCGCTCTCACATCCCCTTTTACGTTCCTGCAGTTAAGACTAACTACTCATCTTTTGCGCCTATTTTCGAGGCCTTGTGGAATTTAACAATATCTCAAAGAGCTTAGATATCGACTTTTCGCTTCCAAGAACTCTTTTTAAATCATCTCTTGAAACCTATTTTGGTAATTGTACATATACTAGTCACCGTTAATACTTTTAAGCCTACTTCTAGTCTATAAGATTGTAAATCATAGACTGAATAAAGATGAAATATGAAATATATTGTTTTTTTTTTTTTATAGTAATACATGGTTTAGAGCCGCTACAACAAGGATACCCCCCTATCATCCTGACCATGTTTCATTTATTGTTGTTGTAGCGCAAGTGTTTTTTGCAAATAGCTCTTTAATTAATTAAAAAAGCTAATTTCCGCTTTCGGATTATTATTATTTGCGTTAAAACTCATCGATTAATACCCCGATGGCAATTTTTCATCAATTTTGGACTGGTTCCGATAAAGTGCACTTTTACCCAAGTTTTTTGTCCAAATGAACGCGATTTGGTAACAAACTTTTCACAAAAAATTCTTCGTTAACGACAAGGAAATCGTCAAGCAACCAATTCGTGATACTACTGTCATACGTCAAACTATTCAAAGTTGAGTATCCAACACTCAAGAAGAACAACCTGGCGTTTTTTGCCCTAAGAGTCCCGGCCAGGCAAACCACAAAAAGAAACCCATTTGAACGCATGTATGCATGTAATAAATTACATAACTTCAATTATTCCTTATTCTCAAGGTGACTTTATGCGAAGTAGTGATAATCATTTGTGATGGTGGTTATTACTTTACCTGAGGCACCTGTTAAATCGCTACTGTTACTGGTACTGACGAAACACGCTGGTGCAATGACTTTATCACCGCGAGTGCATGTACCCGAATCTGAAACTGGTTCTTTTGTATCTAACTCCAGCTCCGCACCAAGAAATTTTAATAGAGCTTCTTTGAAACGATCAAATGAGACACGACCGTTGCCAGATAAATCCGCAATCAGCACAGCACCTTGGTCCTGAAGCTCCAAGAGGCTGCACAAACGATATAACGAATCTTCATCCAGTAAACCACACTGCTCTTTAACACAACTTTGAAACATCTGAAATAATTTAAGTTCATATGGATCTGTAGAAAGCTCCATTGCATCGAGGATTAAAAAAAAGTCTGCTAAACTAAAACAGAACATCAATAAAATTTTCTTTCACTCCTATTTTGCGCATATGACAAATACACGAAGCATTGCCAGCAGCAATGCCCTAATTATTACAGGTTTGTTTCTATACCTTTCTAGCAGCTTAAGCGAGCCACAGACAGGCAACAGATCGCAGCAATCGTTGCAACTCGTTTCATTACACACTGTTGTACCGGTTGTTGTTGTTGTTGTAGCGGATACTAAGCCCCGTTCGCGGCGGTTCATCCATCAACGTTGTCGTCAATTTAGCTAGGGGGAGGCCCAGGAAGTGTACTACTTCCACAGGGGCTGTCCATAGGGACAGGGGCGTTAGCTGAGTGAGGTGCTCAGGGCATGTGAAGAGGTGCCGGGAGTCATGTGGCGAGTCTCCACATGCCGGGCATTGGTTGGGTACATCCTCGTTGATTCTGTTCAAGTAGGAGTTGAGCCTGCTGCAATAGCCAGAGCGAAGTTGGGCTATGGTAGTGCGGGTCTCCCGAGGCAGACAAAGTTCTGTCCCGTCCACGTCCGGTGGTTGTGTGCCTAGAACGGCATTCACAGGGCGGGAGTCTACATAACTTGAGACTGATTCCCCGTGAATGCCGTTCAGGGCCTGTCGGTAGGTTGACGGATCCAGACGTTGTTTGCTAAACCTACTATTGTACCGGTTGAAGATTTTAGTGGTATTCATCTAAACCGATAACTTTATTAAGCAGATAATTGGGGTGTTCACAGTTCGTTCCAAATTGTGTCTGAAAATGTAGACGTCTACATTTTGAGACACTTTTAGCATCAAACTGTGAGCACCCCTTTCTAGCAGTCGTCGCAAAATCGTCACAAAACTTTGCTGGTGTTGCCAGACATTTCTTGTTTGCGTGCATTGTTTATATGTCGCCTTTCGATTTTGTTTCTGAAAAATTGTAATTATTTAACTTAATTACCAATTCGTAATATTTGTTATTCCTTTTCCTTGATTTGTTTCTTTTCATCAAAAATTGCGCTCAAATTAAATGCAAATACGGAAAACGTGCCCAATAAATAAAACAAATGTGATTAGTATTGCCATAATGCAACCCTGCTGCGAGGTTGCAAAATGTAGACGCGTAAAAAACATACCTTTGAGTGTGACAAAATGTAGACGGCGTCGTTTTCCAATTTTGTATGGGAAACAACAACACCACAGATTTTACGGTTAGAAAACGTCTTAAAATGTAGACGTCTACATTTTGAGACACTATTTGGAACGAACTGTGAACACCCCAAATCTTATAAGTTTACACACTCTGTTACATGAACGACCACTCTATCTTTTCGTTTACACATGCGACAATAGTCGTGTTTTTTGGTTATAGGGCTCACTAACTTTATACTACTAGCACGAGGATAAAGAAACTATAGAAACTAACTCACTAAATGGGAAAAAAATTATATTTACGAGATAATATCTATTTAAATAAATATACATATAGCATAAAGGCGATTAATTTGAACCAGGTTCGAAGAAACAATGGCAGAATGTCTGTTTGTGTATGAATTCATTTGTCGCGGCTACCAAACTTTGCGGCCAAATTATCAGTGAAACAAAAGGAACTGAACGGATAATAATTGAACCAGATCTCTATGAGGATCATATCGTTGTTGTTGAATTTGCGCGCAAAATTTTAATCCGTATTATAACGGAAAGTATATATATATCTATCATGATGCAATAATACAGGTGTTATCAGTTGGCAACTTCTCGCTCTAATTCCGCCATATTGACTGCCTTAGGTGAGACAGTATTACTTCTTTAACAATTCTTTGCCTAATAATATAGTTGACTATTTTTTTATTTTTTCTCAGTATACACATTTTTTTTCTTAAAAAGGTATTTTATCTTATTTTATTTCATTTCATTACGAATATACTATAAAAAAGCAAATTTTGTTTAGGAAAAAATTTGAAATTTTATATTTTTCCCCCAAATGGGGCTTAATTTCTTCCCGTTTTTCTTCTCGTTCTACTGAGCTAGGGCAGTGCCAAATCGAACTGTCACAATTGATTGTATATGTATGTATATATTTATGTATGTGTGTATGTACATTTAACGTTAAAATTACTTCTTATGTGTAAGTAAGTTCTGCAATGAAATAAAAATGAAATATTTTAAATTTGTATTGGTTTAATTTCAGGAAATAACTAGACATGCGTACGATTGAAGAATAAAATAATTAGTTTCCCAAAAAACGTATTTTTATGAGTTCGATACTAAGTAGTATAGATACTTTTTCCCTGATACTTTTAAAGTCTGAAATTTCGAACCTTCGATATACGTTATTAACCACTCTTTTCTAAGCTGAATAACGATAAATTGCAAATATATCAGGTTATCCATAGAGAAAAAAAATTTACTTGATTATCGGAGTTACTGAGCGATTCCATATAAGTATTGGATAGTGGCGTCGGGTGATCAACAAGAAATGTGATCCAGTGTTATCGAAGATATTGCTTCTATTGAAGCTGATTTCGACATTTTGCTTTAAGATTTAGTATCGAAAATTGAATGGGAAGCTGATAGCACACCTTGTGGTATGTTATAATAGTTCGTTCAATATATTTTTAACACTTTTTCAAAACTTACAAATGCAAATTCGAAAAGGTCAAAACAAAAAGAAAATAAAAAAATGTCCCAATGTTTTTATAGCTATATATTTTTGGTATTCATCGCAAAATTGTACTAAAAAGATTTGCGTAGTAGTAAAGTATATTGTGAAAGAAATTGTATACAAAAAATTCAATTGTACAAAAAATGCCAACACCGTTTCGTCTGCCTTGACGCTTTCATTAAAAAGTTAGTTAGTTAGTTATTAGAGAATAGGTAACATTTTAGTGCACTCCATTGCCTTGCAATTGAGGCTGCTTCAGCAAACGTTTTAGTACACTCCATTGCTTTGCAATTAAGGCTGCTGCAGAAAACTGCGGCAGCATCCCAGCGGGATTGATTAGCTAACTTGCTAATGGAGGCTGCTTGGAGCAGAAGCAAAATCATTGTGAGGAAATGCTGTTAATGTAATAATAAAGAAACATTTCGGGAACGGCTTTGCCGTGCCCTATGTACACCAAATGCAGCGATTCGTCCCAGCGCTACACTTGTATCTACGCATCTTGTATCTTGATGGCTGTCGAAATTTAACACACACCACTTCATTTTATTAGTTTTTACGCAGTCTTTAACTCAAAAATCACTTACAAATTGCAAATTAACACAATTTAAACTGATTTTTCACTTATAATTCAAATTTCTCTTTCTCTGATTTGTAAACAAAAGTTTATTTACAATTAACCACAACTGTCAAAATCGGCAAAACCAAAGTAGCGGTACCACTGACGGCGCCACCTTTGTACGCTGCACCGTGAGTTTCTATGATATACGATCAAGAATGATACAATACAAGATTGCGCCGATCAGTGAGGATTTTTGACTTTTGTGTGACGTCACACTGGTGCAATTGCGAAAGAGAAATGCCAAAACGCGAGCAAGAATGGAAGAAGAAGAGAAAATGTTGCAAGGAAAACGTAAACAAATTGCACAAGTGTGACATCATGCAAACAACGATTCTGTCAAATTCGTTAAGCGAGGAATAGCAGTCCGAGATAAGCGCAAACTTTGTATTCTCTCAATCGTGATATACGCTCACAGTTGGAACTTTGCTCGAGTTTTTAACCGACTTTAAAAAAGGAGAAGGTTATCAGTTCGTCGGAATATTTTTTTTTATTTTATTATTATTTTTTTATGTATGTTACCGCATAACTTTGGACCACGTCAACCGATTTCGATAATTCTTTCTACATCGTAGTGTCGATAATTCTTTCTGCAAGGTAGTGTCTCATACTAATCTGGTTTAGATCCGATCAGTGGATCATGAAATATATATATATGTATACCGCTGCAATATATATATATATATATATATATATATATATATATTTATATGAGAATTGAAGTCGGTTTTGTTTTTTGCTTAAAAATTACTTGTTCTACAAGTTGTTCCACACAAATCTATTGGCTGCGTTTCTTTATACATTCCGGATAATCCCATTTGACAGCCGGAATAAACAGAATGCGTTTGAAATATACGTTAACATATCATCAGGAACGTTCTAAAGAATAACTAAACACAAAAGTTTATTCCAAACGTTCAGAATGAATAAAGAAATACAGCCATTATGTTTACTGCCACGAGCGGGCGCTCGCCCCTAGATGACAAAGATGTACAAGTAATTTTGAATGTAATATTAAATAAAATGTAGAAATTCATAAATTTATTGATAATAT
>NW_023463199.1:0-15017 GCF_013731165.1 Rhagoletis pomonella | reverse complement strand
TATAACTTCGGAACCATAAGTCCCACGAACTTGAAATTTGGTATGCAGACATACCAATGGTAGGTGCTTATGGGAGGGTATACATAAACGAGTTTGTAAAAGGAGGCGTGGCACATCCCATAGGCGTGGCATTTTTTATCAGGTGTAACCTCGGAACCATAAGTCGCACGAACTTGAAATTTGGTATGCAAACATGTCAATGGTAGGTGCTTATAGGAGGGTATATATAAACGAGTTTGTAAAAGGGGGCGTGGCACATCCCATAGGCGTGGAATATTTTATCAGCTATAACTTCGGAAAAATATGCCACATGAAATTGAAAATTGGTACGCAGACTCATCTATGGTAGGTGCTTATAATAGGCCCATAGGTGTGGAATCCTTTATCAGCAATAACTTCGGAACCATAAGTCCCACGAACTTGAAATTTGGTATACAGACATATCAATGGTAGGTGTTTATAGGAGGGTATATATAAACGAGTTTGTGAATGTGGGCGTGGCATATCCCATATTCGTTGAAAGGTTTATCAGCTATAACTTCGGAACCATATGTCGCATCAACTTTAAATTTGGTATGCAGTTATATATATATTTGGTAGGTGCTTATAATAAGGTCTATATAAATGAGTTTGTAAAAGGGGGCGTGGTGCATCCCATAGGCGTGGATTTTTTTATCATCTATAACTTCGGAACCATAAGTCCCTCGAACTTGAAATTTAATATGCATACATATCAATGGTAGGTGCTTATGGGAGGGTATATATAAACGAGTTTGTAAAAGGGGGCGTGGCACATCCCATAGGCCAGGCATTTTTTATAAGGTGTAACCTCGGAACCATAAGTCGCACGAACTTGAAATTTGGTATGAAGGTGTAGCTATGGTTGGTGCTTATAAAGAGATAAATATAAATAAGTTTGTAAAAGATGGCGTGGCAAATCCCATAGGCGTGAAAATTTGTATCAGCTATAACTTCAAAACCATAAGTCACATGAAATTTAAATTTGGTATGCAGACATATCTAAGGTAGGGACTTATAGTAAGGTATATATGAATGAGTTTATAAAAGGGGGCGTGGCACATCCCGTAGGCGTGGAATTTTTAATCAGCCATAAATTGGGAACCATAAGTCACATGAACTTGAAATTTGGTATTCATACATAGGTATCTATGGGAGGTGTTCAGAGTAAAGTATATATATATGAGTTTGTAAAAGGGGGATATACATATATATATTTATCTATTAGATAACTCGGATATTTAAAACTGTGTTTATTTTTTGTGAAACCCTACCATCTTTAGATTATTTTGAAATGGAAAGATTAAATCGTTTTTTAATCTCGAGATGCTGTTAAACGAAAAAGGTTCGTTCATAATGAATAAAACTCCTTCCGAATTAAACATTATACTGGAAAAGTGCAGCTAAATAAAACAGCTAATCGAATAGGCAGGTAAACGGAATGTACCGTAGTATAATAATTTTAATTTAGAAATTTTATCGTTACCTTAATCTATCTAATATTAATCATGGAACAAAATTTGTAGTACAAGTGATAATCAATATATATTAGTTATAGCACGATAAAGCCAAAAGTATGGCTCCTAAGGATGCCTTAATGTAAACAAAGAAAATAGTTTGTCTCCTTCTCTGCGTAGATATCAGGGATATTTGGTTTGCCGACACAGGAACACGTAACATTTGAGAAGCAATCCGCATTTAAATCTAAACCATACTTTTCCAAAGTTCGACTGGAGCATTGTTGATTGTGATTCCGAATGTCAATCGAATTGGGAATTCAAATCTTTTAAATTTAATCATCATCATTAAATGGAATCATGGGAATTCTTCACCTTTGAAAGGTCACGTTAAAATCTTTTCTAACATTACCTTCTTCATCAATTTCTTAACTTCGAATCGCATTCTGTTGCAGAGTTTTTGCTGATAAATATTCCGCAACATGATAACTGTCAAACCTATTTTTAATTTCAGTATGTGAGGTCTCCCTGGAAGATTAATCGAGTTCAAAAATTTCGTTGGATGGTCTTTTTCCACAACGGTGTTTATCGACGTATATGCTATTTCCTCACGTTGAATGCTGGATTGAATAACATTAGTAGTATTCACCACAGTGAGCAAGTGGTCGGGCAGTCTAGTAAAAGAGCTGATCAGCTCAAGCAACGACTGTGGTCAATACCACTATTATTTAGTTGATAGACCTCCTTCTTCTTCGCAGCAATAATAGCCCGTTCACTGAGCCAATCGTGATTCCTAAAATTAATTTTCTTAATAAAGAGACATTCTTTCGATCAGTTCTCCTTTCGATGTTTCTAATTTACAAAAATTATCAGGCCATAAAATTCGTCTTAATCTCTCATTGACTGGCAGCTTTGCGTTCCCAATGTCCAGTTATTGTCGCGCGAATACTTCAGCTGCAGTGTATGTATGTTCGTCTTGTCGCAATGTTGACTATTTCAGGCAAGCATTTATCTCTCGTGTTAATCGAGAAACTACAGACAATGTTTTCGTAAAATCTCCTGCGAGCAATATCCCGAATGGTTGAACGTTTCCGCGCAATTCCCGCAACAATGGATCAAAAGCCTCAAACGATTTTTTATGTGCCATGGTGCACTCATCCCAAACAATGAATTTAATTTTTTGGTAAACTTTTTTCATACCGGATGCTCTGGAAATATTGCACGTGGGAGTTTCGATGGTTTATATGTTCAATGGCAGCTAAAGAGCTGAATTGGCAATGTTTCCACCTGGTAATAATGTCGCAGCAATTCCAGACGAAGCGATAGCTAAGGTAATGTAATTTTTTGATCGAACCGTTGCCAGAATCCATCTGATAAGGAATATTTTGCTAGTTCCTCCTGGCGCATCCAAGAAAATGGTCCCCCAACTCCGTCATTTATCATTTGCATATTCTTCTTCTACTATGGCTTTATAACCGCCTAAGCCATTTTGGCCGAGCTCCACAAAGAACGCCAGTCATTTCTCTCTGTGCCAACTTGGTCTCTCCATTGCCATGGGTGCTTCCTATTCGTCTGCTACCACCATCGGCTTGCGAGTTGAATTCTTTTACACCTGAAACTTCGGTTCCTATTGAACGACATGTCTAAGCCAGCGGAGCCGCTCTATATTCATTCGCTGCGCTATGTACATTTAGTTGTAAAGCTCATACAACTCATCGTTCCATCGTCTACGGTAACATCGTCGCCCATGCGTAGAAGCCTGTATATCTTCCGTAAGATCTTTCTCTCGAATACTCCAAGAGCCGAATCATAAAATGTTGTCATTGTCTAAGCTTCTGCGGCATATAACAGCTCGGGCATGATGAGTGACTTATAGACTGCGGTTTTTGTACGTCGAAAAAGGACTTTACTCCCCAATTGCCCACTAAGTCCAAAGCAGCACCTGTTGGCAAGAGTAATTCTGCGTGGGTTTTCCATTCTGATATTTTTATCGGTGATAGTGCTGGTTCCCTAGTAAATGAAATTCTCCACTTTCCCGAAATTATAACTGTCAACAGTGACGTGGGTTCCAAGGCGCGAACGCGGTGACTGGAGATACTTCGTCTTGTCCTCGTTTACCACCACGCGCATTCGCTTTGCTTCCTTATTCACGCCCTTGTAAAAAAATTTTCCTACATGGTTCAGTTCTGCAGCTCTTATTATCTTAACATTTGCATCATGCGATCGTAAATGCTCTTCTGCTTTCGCTTTAATTTGGGAATACTTGATTGGGAATAGGAGTTCATAATAGTAATGATAATCATAATCATAATAATATTGGCTGCGTTTCTTTATACATTCCGGATAATCCCATTTCACAGCCGGAATAAACAGAATACGTTTGAAATATACGTTAACATATCATCAGGAACGTTCTAAAGAATAAGTAAACAAAAAAGTGTATTCCAAACGTTCAGAATGAATAAAGAAATTCAGCCATTATCTCATGTTATTCAAAATTTCTTTACTCGCAATATACGTAGTAGGCCTTGGCGACCCCAAACGAAATTACTTACGATTAAAAGTTGACTGATTTATAATGCTAGGGAATGGTGTCAACAATTTTATGTTTTCATTAATTATTTTTTAAACAGCTTACATGCGATAGTTTTTTGTTTTCGGTACTCTTTTATCATTTCGTTATTTGTTTCAGTAGTTTTTAGCCGACTTCAGAAAAAAGGAGAAGGTTATCAATTCGTCGGATTTTTTTTTATGCATGTTACCGCATAACTTTGGACCACGTCAACCGATTTCCAGGTGATCCCATACTAATTTGGTTTAGATCCGATCATTGGATCATGAAAAAATTAACGGTACTATTACACTTTTATATGAAAATTGGAGTCGGTGTGTTGTTTGCTTAAAAATTACTTGTTTATGAATTTTTTACATTAAGTAATTTGTGTACCAGCTCTTCGTTGATAATATGATCACTTCGTTTGATAAGATGTTGTAAATTCTATATTTATTTACAATGGTCGGATTTTGGATAAGTGGAAAGATTTAAAAAAATTCCCTAGTAAAGCTTTCCCAAATACTTTTCGTTTGGAACCAGTTATGTAATATTTCATTTAATTTCAATATTTTCAGTCTTTACTTTTAGATAGATGATAATCCTATAAAAAATATTTCCAAATCAAGATTTTTCAAATACCTTTCGTTTGGCACCCATATTGTTCCTCAAACATATTTTCGATTGTAAGTCTTCTTAAAACTCTTTAGTTTGATACCCACATTGCAATATTTCATTTATTTAATCAATCCAAAACGGTCCACCCTAATGCTTAATAATATAGGTACATATGTACGCATACATGTACACTAAAGTGGTCCAAAAATGTATGTAAAAAAAATAAGGTCGGATTTTTAATGCCGCCACCCCCTAGGATTGTTATATACCGAAAAAAATGTACTCATATTTTTTATTTTGAAATAAAAAATAATTTAGGTAGTGCTCAAAGCGCTCAAAGTTTTCCATGTATCTTATATGGAGAAAAAACATCTTTTCGTAGAAATAGTGTAGAATTCTTGAAAATCAATATTTTTCGATCGGAAAACTTTACTTATCTTCAGGAGATTCCCAGTAATAATACTCAATTGTTTCTTTAACAATTTTTTCATGGTAACTATATTTTATAGGTCCTCCAAAGCCCTTAGAAAATGCAACGGGGGGACCAATAAAAAATCTTTAATCATAAAAAATAAACAATTGGATATTAGTCCCCTGAAGAGAACCATAGTTTTCCGGTCGAAAAATATTGATTTTCAAGAGTTTTATACCATTTCTACGAAAAATAGTTTTTTCTCCATATAAAATACATGGAAAACTTTGAACGCTTTGAGCACTCCCTAAATATTTTTTGATTTCAAAATAAAAAATAGGGGTATATTTTTTTCGATATGGATCAATCCTAGGGTGTGCCGGCATTAAAACTCCAACTTTATTTTTTTGGACCACTCTAATGGACACATGTATTTATAAGAAACTGTCATAAATTTTTCCCGCCAAATTAACTATTTTTTAACTTCCCCTCCAAACAGTTTTACTGCTTTGAGGTTGAACTCAATTCTATTGAAAAGAGCGCGGGTACTTATTTTCCCGTATTCAACCAGGAACGGCCGTCAGCCACCACACATCGTCCATACCCGATCTACATTTGTACATATCCATAAAAAAATAATAATAAATCAAACATATTTGACAAGGGACTAATTTTTCGTTGGTTTTTTATTTATCGCTTTAAATTGAAAATACATTGGTGCAACATACTAAGCTTTCGAGTTAAAATTTTCAAAAAGGTGGCAACTCCTCAAAAATATTTCCAACAGTCATCTATCTTAAACTTCCTTAATATAATACCTATATTTTAATAAGTCATTTATTTTATCAATAATGTAAATTTAGTTATATTTTCAAACAGGTGGCAACCCTCCTCAAATATATTTTCGGCCGTAAACCTTAATATTGAAATACTTCATTTATTTATTTTTGTAATATAAATGATCCTGCTATGATACCGAACAATATAAAAAAAATTATTCAAATCAGTTCAGCGGTTCTCGAGTTTCGATGACCGTGACAAAGGAGCACAACATTTTTATATACATAAATATAGATTTCTAAATCAAGATTTTTAAATGCCTTTAGTTTGGTACCGATATTGTAATATTTCATTTATTTTACCAATTTAATTGAGATAAATTTTCAAACAGGTGGCAACCCTCTTTAAAGAAACTTTCTACTGTAGGACTTTTAAAAACTCTTTAGTTCGTTACCCACATTGCAATATTTCATTTGTTTAATCAATATAACTGAGTTAAAATTTTCAAATAGGTGGCAATCCTGCACAAAAGTATTTCCTAACGATTTCTTTCCTCAACCTCTTTAATTTGATACCTATTTCAATTATATTGAGTTAAATTTTCAAACAGGTGGCAACCCTCCTCAGGCATATTTTCGGCTGTAATCCTTCTTAAAAATCTAAAGTTTGATACCCAAATTACCGTATTTCATTTATTTTATCAAAATAACTGAGTTTAAATTTTCAGAGATGTGGCAACTTTACTCAAAAATATTTCCAGCAGCTATCTTTCTTAAACCTCTTGAATTTAATATCTATATTGTAATATATCATTTAGTTTATCAATAAAATTGCGCTTAATTTTTTAACAGGTGGCAACCCTCCTTTAAAATATTTTCGACTGTAAGCCTTCTTAAAATCCTTTAGTTTGATATCCACATAGCAATATTTAATTTACTTTATCAATTTAACTGAGTTAAAATTTAAAAATTGGTGGCAACCCTTCTCCAAAATATTTGCAACAGATATCTTTCTTAAACCTCTTTAATTTGATACCCATAATGTAATATTTCATTCATTTTATCGATTTACTTTAGTTAAATTTTCAAACAGGTGGCAACACTCTTCAAACATATTTTCGGCTGTACGCCTTCTTAAAACTCTATAGTTTTACAATGGCAAAAATTCATTTATTTTATCAATTTGTCTGAGTTCAAATTTTCAAATAGGTGGCAACCCTCGTCAAAAATATTTCCAGCAGTTATCTTTCTTAAAACTCTTTAATTTGATACCCATATTGTAATAATTTATTTATTTTATCAATATAATTGGGTTTGAAAATTTTAAAATAGGTGGCAACCCTCCAATCTTTTGCGATATCATTGGTTCTGGTATTATACCGAACAATACAAAAAAAAAAATCATTCAAATCGGTTCAGCCGTTCTCGAGTTTTGACGACCGTGACATTCGAACACAAGATTTTTATTAATATAGATGGTATTCAATTGTATTACCAATGAGTAACTTTTCTGTAAATTTTTTTTTTATAAGAAAAAATTGTTTATTTTCCTTTTAAGTGTTCTTTCTCAAATTTGTATATACGAAGTATACAAATATGCATATTAGACGAAAGGGGTTTAATCGCCTTAACAACGATGCCAATTTTTTAAAAATCGGTGAGTAATTTTTTGTTTAAAATTTTTTTGATAAAAAAGTTGTTTTTTCTCAAATTTTTATTCACAAAGTATACAAATATGTATATAAAAAGAAAGGGGTTTTAATAGCCTTTACAACGATAACAATTTTTTAAAAATCGGTTAGTAATTTTTTTGTTTAAAATATATTTTTTATACAAAAAAAGGGTTGTTTTTTCTTTTTGGTTGTTTGTGTTTCCGACAGGGTAGGAGTATGATGTATTGTGGAACGAGTTTCCGTCATCCCTTGTCTAATTTGGTTTGGAAACAAACCGGTTTCGGCGTTGTGCCATCTTCAGTGTCATTTTTCGTTCTGAATAGTTCGTGTTTCCTTCCGCTTTTTAACCGACTTCCAAAAAAGGAGGAGGTTATCAGTTCGTCGGAATCTTTTTTTTTTTTTTTTTTTTTTTTTTATGTATGTTACCGCATAACTTTGGACCACGTCAACCGATTTCGATAATTTTGCATCGGAAAGGTAGTGTCAGGTTAAGATCCGATCAGCGGATCATGAGATATATATATATATTTTTTTTTTATATGGGAGTTGAAGTAGGTTTTTTTTTTTGCTAAAAATTACTAGTTATGTATTCGTGTTACTATCTGTTTTAACTGTCATTAGGTCATGCATACCCATCTAAGTGCGACCGCTTTTGTTTCATTATCTCACAGGTGTTGGTTGCCGGTATTCGCCGTCGGGTAGAAATACGTTATTTTTATTTTCTTGGTTTTTGTGATTGCGTCGGTTTATGTTCCGTTATTTAGCAGGTGTTAGGTTGATTGCTTGTACCGGCAGATAGAAATCCGTTATTTTCATTATCTTGGTCTCTGCGGCGTAGGTATGTATCTTCGCGTTGGCGTTTTTTTCAGGGGTCTTCTCATATTTTTCATACAACATCTTGAGTGGTTCCAATATTACATCGGATACGGTGTTTGTTTGTTCGTTTATAATTCTCCCTTGAAATGTTTTCTGCTTGTATATCTCCATGTTTTCCAATATGTTCAAACGCCGTCCTTTATGCTGTACATGGAGGAGTTTGGTTGCCTTATTACTTTTCATTGGTGTACATTTATTTTCGAGCATATGATTTGCGAAGTTTAATTCTGGTATGACGCTTGGTTTTTGTGTCCTCTTATTGTAGTCTCTTATATGTTCTCGGAATCTTGTTTCAATCTTACGGCCAGTTTGCCCTATGTAGCTACACCTGCATTCACACGTTAATTTGTATACACCCTGCTTATCTAGAGTGTCCTCTTCGTTTGTGCTGTTGTTCAGTATCCTTCCAACGTTTTTTCTGGTTCTGAACGATGTGCGAATGTTGAATTTTTGGAAGACCTTGGCCAGTTTGTATGTCATTTTACCCGTGTAAGTTATTTTTTCATTTAAATGTGTTTTTTCTCAAATTTTTATATACGAAGTATACAAATATGCATACCACAAGAAAGGGGGTTAAATCACCTTTACAACGATACGATTTTCAAAAAAATCAGTTCAATATTTTCTGAAATATTAAGTTTTTAATTTTTCGAAGATCTGACTTTTGACCCGTTATAGTACCTGTAATATAAGTTTTCACAAAAAAATTTATATACCATATAAATAAGAGCAAAAGGAGGACCACGTTTGTATTTTTACTTTTTTTGCTTTTTACATATAATAATTAAAAATTATTTTTTACCAAAGGTCCAATTTCGAACTTCGAAGGCCCATATCTCGATTTCGGAGGCTAACTTCGAAAAACGGAGAAAATCCTTTTTTTACTTATGACTCAGTCTCTTAAAAAAAAGTTGGTTTGGTCCAATACCCAGCCAAGTGCTGTACAGTGTAGTAGTGCAGCTTTTATGCCGAACACATGTATTTCAATGAAGCTCTGTACATTGCGATTCATAATCATATTTTCGCCTAATCATAAAAGCTTCATGAATCGAAGCGCCCTAAATTGTAAGGCGCTTGCCGATTTGAAATCGTCATTTGTTTACTTTTTCTGTGTTGGAAATAAAAATGATGTGTCATTTCTATATGAAATAAATCAAAAAATAAAAGATTTCGTGCTAAAATTCGTCCAAATTGTATTAAACTACAAGCGTTTATGCAATATTTCGCTGCAGAAGTATTTGCAGAAGTGTGTAGTTGCGATAGAACGGCCAGAAAATGTGTTATGTGTTTAGAAAGTGTTTATTAGCTGGTGACTTATGCAGGGCGTGCAAGTGTGCAGAAGTCCGGTCGTTATGCATTCGTTTCGGCATGACGAAACGATTACTCTACTATGATTAGGCGCGCAATGTGGAGAGTGCCTAAGTTTACAATAAAAAACTATTTGTCTGTTTTTACATAGAATTTGTCTTAAGTAAGGTATGTTCCAGCATTATAAAATAGTTCACAAACATACCCAAAAATTGTATTAGCTACATATATCATCAATGTGCATTTATAAAATGTTTGAATAATTAAATCTAAAGCTAAACATTGTATTTGTCAGTTTTATTGTGGTTTATTATTTAAATATTGCTATTGAGCTTTACCCCACGATTGTGATGATCTCCGAAATAGCTGCTATAACTTCTACCGTTTAGACTTTGTTGCTGTTTCCATTTTTCCTAATAAACAATCATGGACCAAAGCTCAATAACAATATTTAAACTAAAGCTAAACATATTCTGCTATTTTTTTTTTACATTTTAGTGCAGTTTTTGGTACACGAAAAAAGATGTATGTGGCGACCGTGGTTGTGAGTGATCGCGAAGGGATTACTGCATCGTTTTCGGCGTCCGCTGTGGTATAGTGGTAAGCAGTGCGCGCTTCCACTCCGCAGGGCCTGGGTTCAAGCCCTGGTCAAAGAAGCCTCGCAAAAAAATATAGAAAAAATATTTTTTCTTAACAGCGGTCGCCCCTCGGCAGGCAATGGCAAACCTCCGAGTATATTTCTGCCATGAAAAACAGCTTCTCATGAAAATACAATCGCCGTTTGGAGTCGCCGTAAAACTTTAGGTCCCCCCTTTGTGTGACAACATCAAGGCGCACGCCACACGCCACAAATCGGAGGTGAACAACACTAACATATGTGTAAGCGCCTATATATTGTTATTTTCCCATTTATGAGCGGCCGACATCGACAATGCTCGGACTTCTCATATTCGAGTGAGAAGAAATTTTGTCGCTTTTTTCGTTCGCGAGTGAAAGGCCGCGGAACATTTTTTGTTGATCGCATTCCGAATACGAGATATGATAAATTCCTTTGCATTTGTCATTCGCGATAAAGGAATGCAAAAATAGATTTGCAACTTTCTCGATCATGATAAATCTCATAAATGAATGAAAACGAGTAATCATAAATGAGAATTTCCGAACCCGGGTTTTTAATTCATTTTTAAGCCATTTTAATTATGCGATATGATAAGATGTTTATACATATTTGAACCGCCTATCGTTATATAAAAATTTATTTTAAATCACTAACAAAATTATTTTTGTTTCTTTAAAGGTGCTAAACAACATTGTACACGACATATCCAAATTAGATGGCATCTCAAGAGTTCTTTACGATTTGACATCAAAGCCGCCGGGTACTACCGAATGGGAATGAATTTCATATGCTCTTTGATCTTGGTCGCTTTATAAGGAACGCAGCTGCATTTGTTTTTGTATTTAATGGGATATGTAGTTGAAGTGTCAAAAATATATACATATATATTATTTGAACGCTATGTACATATTATGTTACAGTGACTTTTGTTAGAGTGAAAATCTCTCAAGTGGGCCACCCAAAATTGGATGGTCAAGATTTTTTCAAACAAATCCCTTTATTCGGTTTACAACCATAAAAAAGTATAATTTGAACAATTTTACAAAATTCGAATTTTTACAAGAGTTATTGTTATTAACTTTTTTTGATGAATTCAGTAATTATTATCTACTGATTCATAGCATGTGTCTTGCTGATTTTTTGCACGATAATAGCTAATTAGACACGCTTTAACCTGATTGTTTAAATTTTTCAAAATCATTATTTTGTACAAAATTTTTAATTTTTTATAAAAAATTTGTATAAACAAATGGAAATATTTATTACTTCTCGATCAGATTTTTTAATCGTTTACATTGAATATCAAACCTTATTCTATAATACATTATTTGAAAGAAGAAAAAAACACGGAAACTTGCATGCAGTCAAAAGTTATAAATTTTTCGCTCCTGCCACGGGTGCTTTTGCTTTCGAGCCGCGTGCTGCGCGGACTCGCAGCGAGTGTGGTGCAACCAGAGAACGGAAAAAAATAAAATTTATTTATATACAAAGCATAGATTATTTAATACAATGTTTTTTAAAGTTGCATACATAAAAATGTACATATGCATGTATTTTGTCTTTATAGAGAAAAATAAGTAAAGAGGATGGTATAATCGATTGTGACGCAGAAACAAAAAACAACTAAACACTTTTTAAGACCCCCAAAATAGTTTGCTACTTGTAGCAGTATGCTGTATACCTAAACGAAATATAATCCTTGGTGAAAAAATGTATTTGTGGATTGTTGTTCAATGACATATGTACATATGCATGTTATGTATGTACATATTTATGTATACAACTTTAAAAAATATTTTTTTAAATGATCTATGCTTATGTGAGTCCGCGCGACTCGCGGCATGAAAGCAAAAGCCCCCGTGACAGGGGCGAAAAAAATTAATAACTAGCGACTCCGTAAGTTTCCGCGTTTTTTTTCTTTTCTTTTAAATAATGCATTATAGAATAAGGATTGATACTCAGTGTAAACGATTACAAAATCTGATCGACAAGTAATGAATATTTCCATTTGTTTATACAAATTTTTTATAAAAAATTAAAAATTTTGTACAAAATAATGATTTTTTGAAAAATTGAATTGAGGTTAAAGCATGTCTAATTAACTATTATCATGAAAAAAATTAGCAAGACGCATGCTATGAATCAGTGGATAATAAATAATTACTGAATTCATCAAAAAAAAGTTATTAACAATAAACATTGTAAAACTGCGAATTTTGCAAAATTGCTTATTTTATATATATCTTTTGATGGTTGTAAACCGGATAAAGTGATTTGTTCGAAAAAATCTTGACCGTCCAATTTTGGGTGGCCCACTTGAGAGATTTTCACTCATTAGTAAACGGAAAAGGCGAACAGAATGTGTGCAATGTCAACTGTTAAAAAATGTTTGCTTTCAGCATTTCTTTGAATATAGATATATAGAGATCGGTAGAGCTATTCTGTAACAATATGGCGACAAGTATTTTGAATTTTCTTTTCGATACGAATTTTTGGAAGAATTCTATTGGAAAAGCGATTATAATGCGTAGTTAAAATGAAAACTTTATGTTTGATTATGGTTTAAAAATGTTCGTATTTAAAAATAATATTTTCATACATAAATTTATTACGTACGTATTTGACTGTTCACATCTGATTATGTATATCGTCGTTTAAAGTACAGACCCGCGTATCGTCATTCTGCAAAACCGCGTAATTGACATTGGCTGCCAAAAATTAAATTTGCTCACCCTGAAATATACTAGCCAGAAGTGCTATTGCTTTATAAAAAAGAGAACCATTTTGAAATATGAGTGTTTGAATTATCTTGGTACGCGGTTTTGCATTTTGTTGATACGCGGTTGTGTACTTTAAAGGACGAGTGTACATACGCATACCCAGCATGCTGTGCGGTGACACACACATACATACATAGTACATGTCCTGAAGGAAAGATTGGTCCGATTGCTCGAAAAATATAGTCGTAGGTATAGTAGTTGTGTATCTAGACCAAAGATAGTCCAAAAATTTAAAGCAATGTAATGTAAAACAGGTGAATCGTACTAAAAGTACTCCGAATGTAATGCATAAGTATAAGTTTTGTTCTAAAATTGGTTACAATGTCACGCAGTAGTGGACAATGGGTATGATTGATTTACTGATATGTAGGCACTTAGTCAACGAATTTTCATGTGCGGCGTTGGCATGTAGAGAGAGTATCCGCTCAGAAAATCTGAGAACCCCGGTTCGAATCGCAGCTGGCGCAAGTTTTATTTTTGTTTTTTCCCCAAAATTGGTTACAATGTAATGCAGAAGCGGACAATTGGTCCGAGCCTAGGACATTCAATGTTAAATGTAAATAGAATTTTACATGTTCTAGGACCAAACTTTGGACTACTTACAATCACTTGCAGTCTAGTTTTTGGTGTGTTCTAAGTCTATTCCGAGATCCGACAGGGTGTTTATCCGTACAAATTGCGTGCTGTGGTGTTGATGGAAACCCAACATTTTAAAGCACATTTATATGTCTGGCTGTAGCTGAGTGCGCAAAGATGCTTGTCACAATTTGTTGATATCCAGAACGAACGCGGTAATTTTAATATGCGCATAATTGAATTGAATATTTACTAATATACAGTACTTTCGTTGACATTTATAGTAAGATCAATTACGTTTCTATATGATTTTAATATTTCTTACGCTCAGTGTAGCTTTCCTTTACTCCAGGCATAACTCATTGAATAGTTCGCTACATTTATATATATTTTTGCTAATTCTGTGCTACTATTGGGAAAATCCCTAGTTCCGAACTGGTGCGCTTCTATTAAATTTAGACACAGCACTGGTGCAAACAACATGGCGATGTCCTGGGAAGTGTCAATTGCCCCGCGGCAGCACTTTTTCTATAGTTCCTAAATTCTATAGTGCCGAACCAGTTCTAAAATCGACAGACATTTGTGTGCGATTTTTAATTATTTTCAAAGAAATGTGTTTTCAATTTGAAATTAAATTTGTTTGAATGATTGTAAGAAATGTACGTTTACATTCCTTTAGCTGCAGCTGAGTTTGCAGAGGTGCTTGCTGTTATTGGTTAGATTCCAGAAGATCCCAATAAGATCTGCTTCAGTTGAAATCTGGCAGGTAGTAAATAGCAAAAAAAACTAATTTAAATGTGAATAATTCAGCCGAAACTTTTTTAGAACCTTCTTTTATTTCTATTTAAATAAAAGATTTACAAATATTATTAGAATTAATTTCCACGCCAAAATACCCGTACTTTAGAGACGACACCCGCCATTAATACTTGTACATCCCTTTCGTTGATCGATTCAGCCTGTTTTCGAACTGCGTTATTCTTGAAGCCGTGTATTTTGTGTTTTTTTTTTCTAATTTTGATTTCATATGGGTCCGATAACGCTCGATCGTTTGCAGCTCTGGGCAATTCGGAGGATTGGCCTCTTTTAGTACAATGTTGATTCCATTTTGTGTATAAAACTCTTGCGCTTTTTTGCACAATGGCTTGTTGCCAGATCAGGCCAAAACAATACAGGCTCTCAGAACAACACTCCAGGTGCAACAACACGTTCAGAAATATTCGGATTCCTTTTCAAAGCCCTTAGAATATCCTTCTCCGCTATTTTATTTATACTGTCTGATTTTCCGCCAGATTCCGCCTTTCTCTCAATGCTGTCATTTTTCTGGATATTTGACAATACATTTTGGAC
>NW_023463198.1:0-15021 GCF_013731165.1 Rhagoletis pomonella | reverse complement strand
AATGATGTAAAGTGTGTTATATATGGATCTAATTTTAATAATAAAATGTATTACTTTCATCTACATTGTTTTTATTGTAAGTTTTCACGAGTAGTTGCAGTTTTCTGCAATTGTCTCTGGCCGACTATACATGTTAAAGCCAAATAATTTCACAATTTGTACCCTATTAAAGGTTTATATTTTAATAAGATGTGATCAATTATTTAAGAATATATATATTCCGATCAAACTATAGTACTGAATGCTTGACAAATAATTATTTAAATCAAATGATCAATAGTGAACGCACTCGGAGTGAATTTTGGAACACGGAGCGAATTATGCATATTAAGACTAAATAATTTCTAACTTTCTACCATATTATACGTTTATATTTCAATGTAATATGATTAATTACTGAAGAATATATAAACTCCGATCAAACTTCACTACTGAATGCTTGACAAACAATATTTGAATCAAAAGATCAATAGTGAACGCGCTCGGAGCGAATTTTGGAACACGATATAAAATATGCATGTTAAGACTAAAAAATTTCTTATAAGCTTATGTTTTAATATAATATAATTAATTACTGAAGAATATATTAACTCCGATCAAACTATAGTATTAATTGTATGACAAACTATTTAAATCAAATGATCAACAGTGAACGCGCTCGGAGCAAATTTTGGAACACTTCATAGAATATTTACAGAGGAAGTATATTTGGTAGAGATCAAAATGTATTTAACAAAGTGTGATTGAATTTGATATTGCTCTCAGAAGAACCATCCTATAGTCAAATTGAAAAAAATGTTTATGCATTTTGAATCGTTTGTTTATATTTTTTACATAATATTAAGAGAGCCGCACTGAGTTGTCAATAACACCTTGTTTAAAACACCCATGATACAAATATTTAAAGGTAAAAGCGCTTGCTCAATTCGTCGGCCATCATTTATTTTTTGAAGTTTGTCTATTTTATAACATGATAAAAACATAACAAGGTAAAACCATTGAGAGGCAGTCTGACGTTTGCCAACAATATAATTTTAAAATCAAAACTCAAAGTCACACACACATTCTCATTTTCAATCTCAAACAACAACAATTGTGAACAATTTAATTTTTTTATTTTCAATTTTATATGATTTTAAAATGTTGGCAAACGTCAGAACAAAATCATGGCCGACGAATTGAGGGAATGAATTTACCTTGTAATGTTTTTATCATGTTTTATAAAATTGAAATTTTGAGAGCAACTCAAATGCCAAATAAAAGTAAAACAAAAAACAAATAGATGAAAATATTGAAATTTTATTTATTATTTATGTATTTGTGAGATTGGAAATTTGAAAACATTTTTGTAATGTTAGCAAACTTCAAAAATGTTCAGGCTGCCTCTCAGCGGGTTTACCTTCAGATTTTTGTATCATGGATACACCTCGAGATATCACGAACAAGTTTTCCTTTGTTTATTTTTACTTAAAGTCCTTAAATATGTATCTTGATTTCTGTAGAATACGTATTCATTTTTTAACCTTTTTAAAAAAAGGGAGAACAGTCGGATCTACGTAACCAGAACGACCTGAATGAGCATTAAGGTCGGTTGTATTTTTTGCTCAAAATTACTTGTTATTATTCAGATACAGTTTAGCTACTATTTAGATTTCTCGACATACTTGTTCACATTACTGTTATTTATTATTTTTCTTATTAGTCGTTTATATGTTTAGGACTTACTGTGGGTGCTTTAAGATTCATTTTGTAAATATGTATGTACATATAAAAAACAATTGCGATATTTTATTTTATTTTAAATTATGAATTTTATTCGTGCAATTTTTTATGTTTAATAGTTTTGAGATTTTTTGGTTCTGTTGTATTCTTTTATTGCATATCTTTAACTCTTTTACTTTAAGTTATAATGTTAAAGATAAGCCTTCTGCCTTTGTCAAGCACTTTAGCTAGGTGCGAGAAATTTAGCATATGCGCGTAAGAGCATAGGGTAGGTATAGGGCTGTGCTGCCGCGATTCTCCAACATCTTGTCAAAGGAGAAAATATATTGGTGGCGGAATCCATCGTAGTCCGATTTTTCATAAAATCTAAAAAAAGCGATCACTGAATCTGAACTGCTATGAACGTGTGTATTCAAAGCAAGCACTGCGTTCGTAGCTACTCGAATTTAATAGCATTTTCGTAGATTTCACGGAAAATCGGACTACGATGGATTCTATGACAGCCTTGATTAGTTTGTGCCAATATAGCAACTCAGTTACCAGCTTTCAGTTGCTAGTTGCCATCGGTAATACCATTTCAGCCACTGGCCAACCAACTGAAGTTCGGTTGTCCTCCGTAATCGACCCATAAAATCGGAATCGAATATGCATGCACGTTCTGCAGAACGATAAATATTTTGTAAATGTGTGCTCTGTCCGCTAACGAATTCCAGCCATGTGTGAAATATCGTATGTGAAGCCTCCGTCTACCTTAACGATTGTCAAAGGCACGCCAGAAGATGTTTCATCATATGTTTTCGACCATCGTCTTCTTCGAGTAAGTTCATCGATTCCAAAAACTTTACAACCTCTATGTGCCAGCATCCCTTAGTGTTTTTGCCAATGACATGGCACTATTGCACTGTTAATAACCAAATTTAGCCGCAGTTGCATTCACACGTGATATAATAGCTATTGTCGGTATGTGGGAATGCCCAGGAGATGGCGTTTGTTCAGCTATCGAAATCATTACTCCGACGGCGGTGGGCAGTACTGCTGGAACATATTTACAACAGCGGTGGTTGTGGCGTTTTGTTCTGCAACAATAGCCTGCAATGATGAGATGTCATATAATGTCGATGAACAAAGATATAAAATTGAAAATGACTAACCTTATTCCCGGCCGATTGGGAGACCACCCTTGGTCACGACCAGAACGCATTTACCAAGAGGAAAAACCGCAGGGATTGCAGTAGTTCTTGCAATCACCGTTGATGATGCTGTGCTTGTAATTAATAGTCTGAAAAGGCAGAAAATTGCATTAGTCAAATGTTAAACACATCAAATAAATAAATTTCAATAATTTGTTTACCATTTCACAAACCGAATTACCAAGAAATAGAAACTCACCGCTTTGCGATACAGAAATAATAACCAACAGGGGTGCATTTTCTTGGTAAACAACAGAAGCGCTCAAAGCAATCTGATCCACAATATTAATTTCTGAAAAATAAGACTTGTAAAGAGTTTTTAAACATGATTATCACATTATCTAATTAGCGCACACTATCGAGTTTATTTCTAGTAGAATATAATTGTATTATCTCAGACTTTTTTTCAATGTTTTCTAATATTCGTTCTTTTGGAATGCAAAAGCAACCATGCGCTCAATTTCTTGTGGGGAAATTTGGCCCCCATAAAGGAATTTCACCACGAAACAGCTACAAAAACAAAAACCTTTTCTACTGGTTTACTGTGAGCCAAACAGTCTACCGAAGCGGACAAAGAAGCACTGAAGGAAGGAGAGCTAAGAATTCCAGCAACTGGCCTGCTTTCCCAAATCCAGGCTTGCTTCGCTGCTACCGGCGCAGCCGCTGCGCTGCTGAGCGGTCGTTAGTTAAGTGAACATCAACAAGCGGCTGCTTATCAGCGTTGCCGTTGTGGTCCAATTGGACCAAAATTGGTGGCTTCATTCTCCTTTGGTAGTTTGGTTGGTTTGATGAAGCTTTTGGTAGGCAAAAATGTTTTGAAAATTCAATCGAACTTAGCATTAAAATTTGTTCACTTTGCGTTTACATGTTGAAAACATTGCTTTCACTTTACTCGCATGTATAAGTTTTCTTTATGTTTTCTAAATTTTACTAAGCACACAATTTTCTAGAAACAAAAACTCACTTTCCAAAGCTATTATCGATAATCTGTTGAGATTGAACGAAAAATTGCCTATCGTCTTGAAAGAAAAATTGGTGATAGGCAATTTGCAAAGTGTGAGTGTATTGGTAGAAAAAGGGTGAGAGTATGCAAATTGAAACAAGATTTGGAATTTTGTTTTATTGAAATGCACAAAATGTCTGATTTTGTTTTTTTAAACATTAAAAATGTTTGATATGAATTGAATTAACCTCAAAGGTAATCACATTTTTACAAAAGTTTTTTTACGCAATACGTTAATTATTTTGTTTAAAAGCCCGAATTTGTATTGATTAACCTTAGAGATTGGCATGAATGGTTAACCAGCACTGTAAACAATATTATACTGCCAATTCGTGTAGCTAAAAACCCTGTACATCCAAGAAATCTCGTTTTAATAATGAACAAAGATTTGGTAGTTTGGTAATTGATTTGGTAGGCGTTTTTGCACCTAAAAATAGACTCAAGTGGCAACACTGCTGCTTATACGCTGAGTACAACTGAACAAAACGAGCCGGAGCGGTTGTGGATAGCTGTTGCCTTGCATGTGGCTGTTCTAAAGTGTTTTATCTACTCTGCCTTGGTGTTTTTTCTGCCGGTGACTGCGCGCCTTATAATCGTTCTCTGTGAGTACCACAGTGATTTATTGGTGAAAGGCAAGGCGCATCAATTACAGGTGATAGCGATAGAAGCTATGCTTCTTCTTATGAGCACGCTTGTGTCAAATTATCGTCTGTTTTGCTATATTTACATATCCGCGTACAGATACACATATACGTATATATATACCCTGCAAACAAATGCTCCCGAAATCTTTAAGAGTGTCGGGAATTTGTTACGATTCTTTTAGAAATCTGTAAAGAAAAACATATGAGGCGGTTGACAAGAACTAGTAAAGAAATTTCTGTACGATTTCTTAAAGAAAATTCTTAAAAAAATTGTGAAACCTTTCAGAATTCTATGAAATCCTGGTATGCAGGGTATACATATACACACGAATATGAATAGATAAAAAAGATGGTGATGACACAAGGAGTTCATACCAACGGTAAATGTTGTTTTTGTACGATTGCTACAACCTGTAGTTGTTGAATCATGGGTGAAAGGCAAAACAAAGAAAGTGAGGACATAAGTTAAGTGATAACCTGACTTAACAGTGCTGCCACCACGCGGAGATTAATTAGAATATTTTAATTTTAATTTAATTATTTTATTGTTGCATAGTTTTTACTTTTGCGGGTGTATATTTTTGCCATACTCCTTATGGTAAATTGTACATGATGCCGGCAGAATATAAAAAGTGTACTGCGAAACTGCTTCAAGTAGACGAAATGATATCATGTTCTGGTGGGTGTGGTTATAATTTTTGTGTGAAATGCAGTAACATAAAGAGACACGAGATAAAAATAATAACCGAAAATATTAATTTGAAATGGTTATGTAATCAATGCTCGTTGTCAGACACAAATACCAAGTTTATTGAGATTAAACATTTAATCAATAAATGTGAACAATCAAAAATGAAAGCTTCTGATGTGAAACAGATAGTTGAGCAAATATTTAGTAATAAATGTTCACAGATAAAAAGTAGCATTATAACAGATTTCAACTCATTTTTGGAGCATAATATTGAAGTAAAAATTAACGCTATGAAAAATGAGATCATAAGTGATGTGTCTAAAGAATTCCAAAAGAGTAATGAGCTGCTAAAGCATTTACGCGTAGCTAATGATAATAATACGAAAATGTCATATGCTCAAATTACCAAGGTTACGGAGAGCGCAAGTAAAATTGTTATTAAACCGAAAAATAAAAGCAAAAAAGCTAAGGAAACAAAGGAAGCCCTAAAAAAAGTAGTAGAGCCTACGGACGGCCTTGTAATGAAAGTGAAAGAAACAAAAAATAAGAGAGGGCATTGGAAATGAATACGAAGCACAGAAAACAAGAGAGAAAAATGAGATAAAAAAGATACTTAAAATAGTTGGTTTAACTGAAAAAATTGGAAATGATCGTCTCGTAGAATGCTTAACCAAGCAGAACGATGTGTGCTCTGGAAAAGAGTTCAAAGTTTTAAAGATGTATGATAATACAAATCGTAGGGAGGAAAGCTATATTACATTAGTAGAAACTGATGCAGTCACTTATGAAAATGTACTGAAACAAAAAAGAATTAATATCGAGAGGGACACTTGCGTTGTTTACGAACATCTAAATGTATTAAGATGCTATAAATGTCTGGGATATAAGCACAAAGCGATTGAATGTACCAATAAAATAGCATGTAGCAATTGTGCTGGAAATCACGATAGCAAAGAGTGTACCTCAACTATCGTTAAATGCGTAAACTGTAGCGAATTGGTTAAGAAAAAAGTTATTGAAGTCGATGTAAATCATTATGCTTTCAGTATAGATTATCCAGCATATAAAAAACATGCTAACACTCAAAGTAAAATGCGATTCTAGCAACGAACAAGTAATTTTTAGCAAAAAAAAACCGACTTCAACTCTCACATAAAAAAAAAAATATATATATATATATTTCATGATCCACATATCGGATCTTAACCAGATTAGTATGGGACCACCTCTGAGACACTACCTTTCCGGTGCAAAAATAATTATCTTAATCGGTTAACGTGGTCCAAAGTTATGCGGTAACATACAAAAAAAAAAATATTCCTAGGAACTGATAACCTCCTCCTTTTTTGGAAGTCGGTCAAAAATAAATAATCTAAATTGTATTTATTTAAACATTAATAGTATCATCGCTAATAATTGTGAGCTAGAGTTTTTAATAGAAATTCAGAAGCCACATCCAAGAGTTACAGATAAAAACTTACAAACTTGTTCGTTGTAATTCGCATAGTAGACATACGGGCGGTGTATTAGTATCAGTGTTGCCGCTTTAGCCCTTTGGTGGCTAGATTTAGCTACCACATCCTTTTGGCCACATAAATTTAAAATTGCCCCTAGCCCTTCTTTTAGCCCTTTTTAGAATTTAGTCATACTTGGCATGAAAAAGTTATATATGCTTAGTTTGTTTTTTTTGCATTTATGTAAGAGATGAATTTTTAAACTAAGAAAGACAGATATATATACATATATATATTGTATGTTCTGTTAACGATTTAACTATAGTTTAAAATAGATAAGTTCACGGCCCTGAATATGCTAAATTTGTTAAATTACCCATCAAGTCGATTGACCGTGTATGTTCTTGTGGTGTGATTGTACCAGCATGCTGGTGTCGTTAGTGGTGAAATTAGCTCAATTTTCTAAGTAAAAAGTATTTTTTGGCGGAAATTTCTTGCTCTATATGAGTCAAAGCCGTGTTTGTGGAAGATAACGTTCACGATATTGCAGTTGTGCATTACAAAAAAAACAATGTTTAACAAAATGCTAGAAAAATTATGAAATTTCGGCTCTAATCATTTCGATCTTTCCTCGACCTCGTTTGTAAAGAAATAAATATTGTACCAGCATGCTGGTAAGTTATATGCTTCGAGCCTGATGGTACAATCACTTGATGGAACCAGCAAGCTGGTGTCGTATATTTCCCCTTTTATACAAAAAGGTTTTTGGCTGGATAAAATATTAGCTTTTTTTCCAAAGTTCATTGTTTTTATATACCATTACTTATTGAAAATTTATACTTATATATGTATATGTGGGTAAACCATTTTAGCTTCCATTTTTAGCCACAACGACTTTTTTTAGCTCTTTTTTAGCCCTTTTATTAAAGGAATTTGGCTACCACTAAAAATTATGCGCGGCAACACTGATTAGTATACGTCAGTGGCAGTGTTGCCGCGCCGTCCCAAGAAAATGTATCACCGACCAAGCCAAAAATGTATCCAAATGTATCCAATTTTCTTTTTTTACGTATCCATCTCATAATTTGTAAGAAAGCCAAACATTTTGAAGAAAAAGACATAATTTAACCCATCTTAAGGACTTGGAATACGTGTATATATATTTTGATATTTCTTTAAATCAAACACTTGTAATTTCAATTTATAAATTACATCTTTTATACATAAGTACTTTGCAAAGTAAGTATAAAAAATAGTAATTAATATGTTACATTTGTACCTGTATACTATGAAAAGTGTGTGTAAAACTACTACTGAAAAATATCTATTCTTCAACAGGAATCTGTATAAATATACATACGTATAAGATGTTCAGGATTCGATTTTGAACTTGAGATCTTTAAAATATACACATAAATATACACATGAAATGTTTAAAGTGACAAAAATTTTGAAATTAAAAATACATTTCCCACAAATAATAAACATTAGGGGCTTACATTTACTCTATTTTAAACATTTTATGTGTTATTTTGCGCTCTGCGACAAACTTGGTATGTTAAAGTAAACAGGCAGTGTTTAATTTTATTACACGGTGTGCAAATTTGCACACATTAAAAGAGGAAAATGGTTACCTTTCTTAATATGCGCAAATAAACGAAAAAAAATTAGAGTGTATTTAAAGTCTTTTCAGTAAAATTCATAAAAATTAACTCAAATAAATCAAATTTAGTTTTTAAATAGTGTATTTTAAACTACATTGAGATCTTCTCTCTTTTTATATTAACAAATGAAGATATGTGATATGAAAGAGATATATTTCATTTATATATATATATTAAGATCTTGCTTAAAGCATTTTTTTAGCTAACTAAACAATTGCGCCTAAAAGCTTAAACAGACGGCAGAGTTGATCGGGATTATTTGGGACTTAATCCGGATCAACTGCAGTTAATTCCCGAGTTGATCGGGATTAACTGGGACTTAATCCGGATTAACTGCAGTTAATTCCCGAGTTGATCCGGATCAACGCTGCCGTCTGTTAAAGCTCTTATTACACTGCTTTGGTGAGATCTCTTCATATGTTCATTGCTTCATTCACAAAAAATAAAATGCTCTAATTTCACGCTTAAGTAGCGATTTTTATAGCATTTAGAAAACGTAATTAATGAAAATCTATTTTTGAACGAAAAAAACTATAGAAAATATAAAATTTTGGCCTATTTAAAAAAGTATCCACATTTATACTGATAGGAAAAAATAAGTATCCCGCAAATATTCGTCTAAAAATGTATCCAATTGGATCTATTTAGATCCAAACGGCATCCCTGGTCAGTGGTGCACACGGGAGTATCCGGGAGCTACTCGGCTTTCACATACAAGTCGTGTGCAGTGTTGCCATTTTAGCCGTTATCCGGCTAGATTTAGACTGTTGCGATAGAGAAAGATTTTGCGGAAGATTTACGGGCCTTTACGCGTTGGCTACGGCGAGTACCGCAGACAATGGAACGATGAGCTGTATGAGCTTTACAACAATATGGACATAGTGCAGCGAATTAAAATACAGCGGCTCCGCTGGCTTGGTCATGTCGTTCGAATGGACACCGACGCTCCAGCTCTGAAAGTATTCAACTCGGAACCCGCTGGTGGTAGCAGAGGAAGAGGGAGGCCCCCACTGCGATGGAAAGATCAGGTGGAGAAGGAGTTGGCTTCACTTGGCGTTTCCAATTGGCGTCAGTTGGCACAGAGGAGAAACGACTGGCGTGCTTTGCTGAACTCGGCCAAAATCGCTTAGGCGGTTACAGCGCCAAAAAAGAAGAAGAAGAAAAAGATAGCAAGCAGCCGGAGAAATTTCGATTTAGCCGGCAGCCGATTTGTTAGCCGTTTTGCAGAAAAAAATTAGCCGTTTTTAGCCGATTTTGCTATTTGCCTTGTTTTCTTAAATTTCAAATATGTATATATGTTTCCATTTTTGACTAAGCGACCCAAAATCTGTTAGAAATGGCTACTAGCCTTATCGTGGAGAACATTTTCATGTCAGGCAGAGCTGTATGAAATTGGGCCGATTTCGCTTATTTTTATTTTAAACGAAGAAGGGATTTTCTTCATAAAATGTTTGTTATAAATGTCTTAATTTTAAGTGTGAAGTTTCATTCGCAAACTTAGAAAATAAGAAGACACTTAAGATGCGTTTGTGTTTGGATATAGTGCCAACAAACAGAATGAATATTACATGTAGATATTCCCAGATAGCGCATATTCAATTCTGCCTAAATTACAAAACATCATTTTTGCCCACTCCCAAAGGTTTAAGGTAAGGGAAAAATTGATATTTTCAAGCACTATTTACACATACATATGTTTTTTTTTAAACAAACTTTTTTGCTGAGAACTTATTTAAATTCCAAAAACCGAATGCCAACTTGAATTAAAGGAACCAACACTGAAGTGAGTCCAAATGAAAATAAAAGAGCACAAATTTATATGTAAAGCAAAACTCTCTGGGAATCCTACGAGACATCTGCCGATCATATGACCGGTCATCTAAATGGGAGATCTGCAGCCTTTTGGCATCATATTTTACATCAGAATTGAAGGGATTTCTGAAAAACCTGACCAGTTCTTTTGTGTAACTGTGATTTTGCATCCCTTGTCAACATATGGCCTCGGTTGATGTTAACTTAAGGTCGTTGTTTTACTGCCTTAAAATTGAAGGGAAAATTTTACAGCGTTTTTTATGTGTATTGGTTTCAATTTGAGTGAATTGATTGATGTATCGGTCAGTCTGAAAAGGCCTTGTAGGGAAGACAATAGGTTTGTTCTTCGAAAATCCAGCGAGAATTATCACTCAAAATATCAGATAGTAAGAAAAAATGCTCCTAAATTCTCTCTCATGTAGAGCAACTTGCAATTTTCTATACGAACGCAAATTTGCAAGTTTTTCTGCCAGCTAGTGTCCACGGTTGCATTTCAAACAAAAGAAATTTGTATAGAATTTTTAAAATTCTTTCAGAGGGGCAAAAAAACAGGATCTATTCAATTTCTTTGTCGGGTTTACTATATCGACTCTGGTTGAGATTGGATTCCGATTAAGAATACAGTTTTTCTTTTGCCGAGTACCTTTCAAATCATTGGAATTAACTAAATTAATTAAGTAAACAAGTATTAACTTACATTTTTCATTTTAAAATCGCTCCAGTTTGTAAATTTTTAAATTTAACGAACTTGTTTATTCAAATTATCGTCGACAAAAAATCCAACCATGCGCCACAATCATATGTTTCTCCTTATTGCAAATTCTTGCTGGCAAAATTTTTTCCGGCTCGAATTTGTAACTTCTCTCCAAGAAATAGTCTTTTTACTCGTGATTTATTTGAATAAAACATGTGTAATTTAGTTGAAACATTTTAGCCGTTTTTAGCCGGTTTTATTTGCCAATTTAGCCGGTTCGTCCAAAAAGTTCTGTCAACACTGCTTGTATGCATCTTTGTACAGTGAACTGGGAGCATAATAAAGTTGACATTCTAGTGGTCGGTCGTCTTCACTACTTAGTAAGAGTTATAATCCCTAAGCGCGAAGGCAGAAGCAAGCGCAATAGGTGGTGGACCTAACAAAATGCATCCCAGAAGATAATTTAGGTAGGCCTTCTTAAGTAAAGCCATTCTAAGAGGCCAACCCAAGAAGGGCTGAAAAAAGTGCTTCCTTGCATGCCTTCTAGAAGGTCTTATCAATTTAAATTTATATTATTTAGCATTACAGACGAATTCCAATAAACATTTTAAGTTGCAATAACACATGTTTGATATAAACCGCAAGCAAAAATACTTCAAAGATGTATGATTTTTATAAATTAAAGAAGCAACTTTAAAAAACTCCCCCAAAAGCCCTTTTAAAGGTATGTTCTATAAAAGCCCTTTTGGAAGGCCTTCCATGGGTAGCGAAAGAAGAAGCCCTTCAAATTGTGCCACTCCATACAAAACAGAAAGGAGAAAGGAATGTAGAGTGGAAGGCCCCTTGACTCTCAGGAAGGCCTCTCAGATGCGCCCATGGTTACTATACCCGGCAGCTCCGCATACCTTTGTGAGTCATAGCGCGCTCTTACTCCGCTGCTATAACTGCAAATGCATCAGAATCCATAATTTTCCTCAAAATATTTAAAAGCAATCAATTTCATGTATTTTCTTTAACTGCATCTACAAACCTGGCTATACTTAGTAAATTTTTTATGTAAAATACTTCCAGATAGTTGCTTCTCCATACTCAAATACAATGTAGTTAAAATATATTAAGGAACCATCATAAAATTAGGACTTTTGGGATTTTTAACTTTTTGATAATTTTTCCCCAACTTTGACTATCTCTGGTGAAAAAAATGTACTGAGCTATAACTTTACATTACATAAAAAAATGCTCATTTAATAAAGATTTCATAAAGGTGCCACTCTTACTGTTTCGAATAGAAAAAAAAAAGTTATAGCCGCTTTTGTGGGCAAAGGACTGAGACACGCTAGAATGTATTTAATAGATTTAAATTTAAGTTGCTCTTGTTACCGGCCAATGACATGCTAAATAGTACAAAGGTACATTATTACCTGCTCCTGACATTATTTTATGTTACTTACCGGAATTCGGAGTAGAGTCTATAACAAGGGCTATATCTATCAATATTTTTTGAGAGTTTGAGTTGTTTGAAGAAAAATTTATTCATTTATTGATAAAATATGCTCAAATTGGCGACCTTCTACTCTAATATAAGCTCGGCACCTTTTAAGAAAATACGCTTTTAGAGATCTTAAACTCAATTGGGCTATCTCAGCAGCAGCTCCATTTATTTGTTCACGCAAATGCTCTTCGTTTTGAATTGTTTTTGAATAAATTTTGTCCTTAAGACAGCCCCAGTAGAAAAATCTAATGGATTCAGGTCTGGCGATCGAGCGGGCCACGTGATTGGTCCGTATTGTCCAACCCATCGGCGAGGATAAGTTTCGTCTAAATGAGCTCTTACTTCACGCCCGTAGTGGGCAGGCACCCGTCATTTTGCAGCCATAGTCTTCGCCGCAGGTTTAAGGGTACATCTTCTAAAAGAGTTGGAAGCCGTTCCTGAAGGAACTCTAAATAACTGTGAGAGTTGACCGTTGGCGGCAATTCCACAATTCCTAATATCTGACAATTAAAAATACCGCACCATAAATTTATTTTGTACCGGTACTGCGAACGATCTTCTCTCATTTCGTGAGGATTGTCTATCTGCCAACTGTGAAGGTTATGTAAATTAAAATAACCATCACGTTTGCATGATGATTCATCTCTCCAAATTATTTTATTAAAAAAGTTGGGGCCTGATTCATGCATTCGCAACATTTCACGGCAAAATCTAACCCTCAACAGATAATCTCTTTCTTGTAGAGCCTGAACACGTGGAATGTGGTAGGGATGAAATCGATGGTCTTTTAAAGCTTTGTGAAGTGTAGTTTTTGGTATTCCCGGCCGTCTTTCCATCATTATCACTGAAGTCGATGGACCTAGTTCCACTTCCTCTAACACAACTTCAACATCTACCGTTGCAGGACGTCCTGTTTCGCCGCCACGCCTTCCAGGTATGCGACCTTAAAAAAGTGAAAAATGATAGTTAACAAGCAAGCAAACAAGAAAGGTGTAAAGATCACTTACCTTCATATATTTCTCTATGGGTCCGGGCGAATACTTCACGACCCGGATGCCGACGATTGGGGTATCGCTCTGCATAGTCTTTGACCAGCTCTGGCATTACAGCAAGCTTCCCCGTAAATTAGGTGAATATCCGCATATTCATACTGCGTGTTCTCTGTCACAGTATTAATAACACAATGTTCGAAGGGTCCAATACCACAAAATCCACTTTCAATAATTCCGGTAAGTAACATAAAATAATGTCAGGAGCATGTCATTGGTCGGCAACAAGAGCAACCTAAATTTAAATCTATTAAATACATTCTAGCGTGTCCTTTGCCCACAAAAGCGGCTATAACTTTTTTTTCTATTCGAAACAGTAAGAGTGGCACCTTTCTGAAATCTTTATTAAATTAGCAATTTTTTTATGTAATGTAAAGTTATAGCTCAGTACATTTTTTTTTCACCAGAGATAGTCAAAGTTGGGGAAGAAAATATCAAAAAGTTAAAAAAAAAAGAAGCAACTATCTGGAAGTATTTTACATAACAAATTTACTAATTATAGCCTGGTTTGTAGATGCAGTTAAAGAAATTACATGAAAAGGCACAATTTTTTTTAATTAAAAAAAATGTAAATATTTCAAAAACGGTAACACTTTTACCTGAAAATTTTTTGTTTATCAGAGAGCTGTACAAATGTATGTATATACATATATTACTTTTCATATCAATTCAAGCCTATTACATGCGCCCATATATGTAATACTTCGCGAATGCGAATGCGAATTTTCGGAATGCGAATGTGCGAATGCGAATGTTAAGTCATCGTTTTTATTACTTAAAAATTTTGTAAATTATTAGAACATTGAACGATTTCTTAGCCCATGCAGTGTTTTAATCTTGTAGTCAAAGTTCAAAATGGGCATATTATATTTCAAAGAAGTATTTTTGCTGCCTTTTCTCCCATGAAGTGATTTCTTAGAGGCTCGTATAAAAGGCCGGAACTTATTTAAATTCCAAAAACCGAATGCCAACTTGAATTAAAGGAACCAACACTGAAGTGAGTCAAAATGAAAATAAAAGAGCACAAATTTCTATGTAAACCAAAACTCTCTGGGAATCCTACGAGACATCTGCCGGTCATATGACCGGTCATCTAAATGGGAGATCTGTAGTATTTTGGCATCGTATTTTACATCAGAATTGAAGGGATTTCTGAAAAACCTGACCAGTTCTTTTGTGTAACTGTGATTTTGCATCCCTTGTCAACATATGGCCTCGGTTGATGTTAACTTAAGGTCGTTGTTTTACTGCCTTAAAACTGAAGGGAAATTTTTACAGAGTTTTTTATGTGTATTGGTTTCTATTTGAGTGTATTGAGAATCGGTCAGTCTGAAAAGGCCTTGTAGGGAAGACAGTAGGTTTGTTCGTCGAAAATCCAGCGAGAATTATTACTCAAAATATCAGATAGTAAGAAAAAATGCTCCAAAATTCTCTCTCATGTAGAGAAACTTCCATTTTCTGTACGAACGCAAATTTACAAGTTTTTCTGCCAGCTAGTGTCCACGGTTGCATTTCAAACAAAAGAAATTTGTATAGAATTTTTAAAATTCTTTCAGAGGGGCAAAAAACAGGATCTACGTGTATGTATCTGGTCAGTTCGACTTTC
>NW_023463197.1:0-15021 GCF_013731165.1 Rhagoletis pomonella | reverse complement strand
TAATTTAAACTTGTAAAACATGCTGACATTGTAAGTAGCAATGTGGTCGTGCTCTTGAACAATTACGTATGTATACCTGCGTTCAACTAATTAGAAACGAAATTCAAAATGATATTGTTTGCAAATTATGTTTATTTTTTTTTATGAATTTAATTTAAAATATAGTTCATTCTGTAACAGAAACCACAATAATAAAAGTTTCAAAGCTTGCAAAAATTGCAAAAAAAAATTAATCAAACTTCAAAAAATTGTTATCAAAATTTCCAAATTTTTAATCAGAATATATAGAAAGTATAGAATATATTATAGGGTACACAGTTCTGTAGCCCATTCAATTGTAGTCTAAGAAAGTTTTAGATATTTTTTTTTTACAACTGAGAAAGAAAAATGCGTATTTTTCGGGGGACAAATAAAACTAAATGCATTCAACAAAGAATTGATTTATTCGTGTATGGAACAACAAAACCGTTCGAAAATAAAAATTCGATATGATTTGAATAAAACAAAGTTACACTGGCGGTCAAAACTAGGAAATTTTGTTGTTATATTTTATAAAAAATACTTTTCATGCTTTAGCCAAAATCATAAAATGAATTCAAACTTTCAAACTTAATACAAACTCTAGAAAAATGCAATAAATTTCCATACAAATTTTGGACTTTTTAATCTGAGTTCTTGGATATGCAGTTACGTGGCTTAAGTTTTACGCGGCTAAAAACCGCATAGATCTTTGATACTTTTTTGCTGATGGCTTTTTTCCAAAATAGGGTATGTCCCCCCAATGGGGTACGTCTGACAACCCTACCCTCACCATTTACCTCAAAGCCGCTTTCTAAAAGGAGTTGCCTATATGCCGCGATATCTGAATTTGTTATCCCCGCGAAAATAATACGGCTATGTAAAATGACGTTGAGCAATACCACCAAAGTCTGTTCTGCCTTTTCCCAGTTGGATAAGGAAGCAAAGCGACTGGGTCTGGTGGTCAACGAAGACAAGACCGAGAAAGTAGAGAATTTCGTTTACCTTGTAAACAGCATTAACACCGATAATTTTGGACTGAGTAGGCAATTCATGAGTAAAATCCTCTCTCGGCGTATGAAAACCACATATAAGTCACTTCATGCCCGTGTTGGTATATGGCGCAGAAGCTTGGAGTGCCGCAGACGATGGAACGATGAGCTTTACAACATCATGGGCACAGTTCACCGAATTAATATACAGCGGCTCCGCTGGCTTGGCCATGCCGTTCAAATGGACACCGAAGTGTGAGTGAGGTGTGTTGCCTACCCGCCGTTGGTAGTGTGTGCTGTTGTGGAAGGTGCCGCCCTATGGTGATAGCGGGCGGGGTCGCAGTTGGGACTAGCGACCGAGCAGCACAGCACGGGCCCTCGAAGTTCCTCGTCCAATATCGCGTGGTGCGCAGTCCACTCAACCTAAACTGACAAAAACAAATAAAGTTGGATGTATCAAGCTAATAGATATATATATCTATGTGCTATTTTTTGCAAATTTGGCATTTTTCGGTTAGATATCTATATTCGTGTTTTTTTTTTTTTTGAAAAATCATCAAATGGAGAAATTAGTTAATTACTTCAACAGAGTTTCACTCATTATGGTGCTTATCATACCGTCAGACATAATTGTAGTTACCAGCAGCAATTATTTATTATTATCGGTACTCTACACTTTCAACCTGCGTCGCTCGCAATTCTTGTTCACGTCATGTGTCGTTATGTGTCGCCGTAAGCTTTTTTTTAAGCAAATGATCTCATTGTTTAACCCAAATACAATTACATGCAGAGTATTTTCGAGTAAGCACTTATCGCTAGCTGTAAAAATACATATTGAATGAAATAATATACCGCTATATTAAATTATTTTATTTAAGAGCATGAGGTTACACATATGTATGTACATATACTATAAACACATTCGAATGTTTATAAATACACACATATGTATGTAGTACATACTCGCGCTGAAGAATGCGTTTTGCACCAGCTATCAATACACATAAATAATGTATGTATGTATGCGTCTTTAATCAGCATTCCATATCTAAATGAGGTTATTGGCTAAACGACCGAGATTTATTGTTCAAGATAATAAAAGAAAGTGTTTTTCCACTAGACGATAGGGCATTTTATTTATAAACCTGAGTTATAGTTCATAACTGCGCTTAGTGTAAATAGTTTATGAAGTAATTTCGGACATTCGGACATTACTTTAGAATAAGAATTACCTAGCAAGACGCTACATATATCTAATCCATGAAACATTTGTCAATAAAATGTTGAATCGCTTTCGCGTTCTATAAGTATACATACATGATTCCAGCAAGCTGGCGCCTTCAAATGTTGGTGCCAGCCGTTTGACAATGTATGTTCTTGCCGTGTGAGTGTATCATGTCGGAGGTGTTCATTTTGCGCTTTACTAATAGATGACATTGGCCATGATGACAATTTTGGTACTAAAAACTGAAAGAAAACATGGCTTACCTCGTAAGGTGCTTACCTTTTTTCCCAGTGGGATGTAAATTTGTTTCTTTATTTGTTAACTACAATACACGCAATTTTTTTTTGTAAATAAGAAGATATCCATGGGTGGGGAACATTATGAAATTTCCGGCAAAATCGAAATGTCGAAAATGTCGGAAAATGTCGAAATCGGGGAATTCTCAAAAATGAGTTGGCTACCCTGCTGCATACCCAAAAAATTTCTAAAAATTCTGATTAAAAAGCTTGAAATTTAGATAAAAACAAGAAAAATAAATATCAAACAAATTTTAACTTTAAAAACACTGCAAATATTAAAAACGAAACACCATTCATCCATTTTTGACCGCCACTCTATGTACATGGAAAATTTTGAGCAACCTCTAAATATTTTTTGATTTGAAAAAAAAACGGGTATAATTTTTTTCGGTGCAGAACATTAAAATTACGACTTTACTTTTTTTTTAACCACCCCAATGTACATATCACACATTCTATAAGCTTGATAAGGAGAATATTCAGCCTAACAGATGACTAATCTTCCTAAATATGGCGAGGATACGTGTCTTTCCATTTTTCTTTTGGTATACCAATTGTATAAACTGAACAAACTCTCGATTGCGTTTTTCCACAAAATTGAGATTTTGAAATAATTTTGTATATTATTAAACGTGCGATATGTATGAATTATGAGTAAATACAATTTTTTTCATGGTACAGCGAAGCCAAACCAAACGCAAAAATTCTTTCGGCAATCATAAGCGTGTCTTCAAAAGAGGAACAATCCAAACATAAACAAAAAAGACTGACTTTAATTTCAAATTTGCAAAAGCAACAAAAAACTGTTTCTTTTTTTATTATTATTCGTCGTATCGCCCATCGCTTGAGATGAGATTAAGCTTTAGAATTTGCCTATGCATAATTAATGGCGACAGTGAAAGATGATTAGTGCTGGAGCTTAGCTTAGCTTGGAATGCGAAGTCGAGTAGGAGCGGTGCGGTAATTACATACATATCTACAAAACTATGTACATATGTATGTTTTTAGAAGGCATCTAGCGTAAAGATTGCGTGAACAGAATCCACTGGTCGAAAGTCGATGAACGGCAAACAATAACTTTGTCTGATTGACATATAATTAATGTTATAAATGGTAAAACGACAATAGAAATTAGATACATATGTAAATACATACATACATGTACTACTATCTATTTGTGCCCATGTTCACAGTGTATTTGGAATTTACTGCCCAGTCAACTTGGTGGCCACTTAATATTCTTTGTAACCAAAATAAATGACGCCTTTAGCTGACAGCTTTGCAATAAATTTTAATTTATTTATGCAAAAATTGCTTACAATTTTTTCTATTGTAGAAATAATAGTAATTCTATAGAAAAAAAAATAAATTAGCTTAAAATGCCCAATGCAAATGAATACAATTTGGAATCATTAAAAAATTATTAATAAGCATGGTGTTGGCTGAGAAGTAACATGCATAATTTTGGCAGTTAATAAAATTTTCTAAAAATTAAATTAGTTATGAGTAATCGCACAACTTGAGCACGTTGTTATCCCAAATATCCACTAGACATTGAAATGAAACCAAAAAATGTTGTCATTCAAAAAATGCTTTGTTGTAAAGGACTTTATCATTTAATGCCCAACAGAAATGCGGCATAAGTATACATAAATTAAAAAATAATAAAATATTATATGCGATTTTCATTACAAAAAAATTTCCTAACATTTTTTGCCTTTAAAGACATTATAGGACTCAACTTCCATTTATCGAAATAAGTTTTTTTTTTTTTATCAAATATCTCGCGGAAAGCAATGCATTCAAGACGCGCTATGGTTTCAATCAGCATTAAAGCTTTTTTTTCTGTTTCTTTACTTTGCACTTGTCCAAATATTTCTACATTATCAACGAAATTTATTTTATTTTTATTACTACATGTTCAAATTTCGACGGACACAGGAAGTGTTGAGGTTGCGGTTAATAGATTATACTACTGCTTATAAATTAATAAACATTAATGCACAAACATAAAATGCAAGAAATGCTTATCGCATTTGAAAACCATTGGACTCTAGAAAACGTTTGACATTGGAAAGATCACTAACCTAAATACATATATTAAAACTTGTCTTCTACTCTGATATACAAGCAGCTATCAGATCACTGGACTGCTGCGAAACATACGACTATCGAATGCAGGCAAGACGTTAACAAATTAGCTACTAATTTTGCCACACACAAACTAAAGTGCACGTGGAGGGTCAAAATAACAGATTCGTCTACATGTATGACAAAAGTCAAATCTGACGCAACTTCGGCAAGAAAAGGTCCCACTAACTCACTCGTCTACTAAGTAGAACATACTTTACTTTAGCAAGTGACTTTTTCGCAGTTGCCGTGGGGAGGAAGACATCATAGAACACTACCTCTGCCACTAGGAAACGTTCATTTCACCATTACTTTTTTGACTTGCTGGAGAATTTAAGCGCAACAGGAACTCATGAATTCTCGCGGTTCAATAACATAACTAATTGGTTCTCTCCTATACTGAATGTAGGCAGTCACTTCAACTTAACCTATCCTAACCTAAAAAATTTTTAACAAAGCTGTTTCCAGAATAAGTGTTTTTTTTTTTTTTGTTATTCATGTAATATCGAAGAAACCTACAATTTCTAAGGTACCAAAGAACGCAACCATAAAACTGCGAAAATTATAAAGCTATGGAGCGAATCATGCATTGCTTCATGACAATCACAACCTAGGGCAAAGGGTATAAAGTAGAAATCCCTAGCAGATGGCAATGTATCCTGAAGGTTCCGGTACTTACTAACTCTTATTTGGTTCTACACTGTCGGATCTTAAATGGAGACTAAACTACCTGGCATTACATGAGAGTTGTCACATAAGTAATCTGTTAAATGAGCTTTGTGTGTAAGCGGTTACCCAAAGCATAACATTACATATGTATGTAGAAGTTTGTTGGTTTTTGAATTCTACGTAAAAATTACATTCTACGGAGCGCAGTTCAAACTATGCATAACTGAGCTATAGTCGGAGAAGGCGTGTAATGGGCACAAGTAAGGGTACAAGACTATATTGACATCTTCCGAGCCGAACTTGCCACTGCAAAGGATATATCAGAGTGCTTATACGGAGGCATACGAGGCAATGAGATAACGGCAGAGTGGACCCGATTGAGGACCTAAGTGAACTGGTATGTGTCTAGCAACAGTCTCTTTAACCTAACCTAATGTAATCCTTTAAAAAATAAAATTGGTCAGCTATGTGGTGTGCTGACATCTCCGCGGAGGAATATATCTTTATAATAGGTTTAAACAGAAGCCAAAAAAGGCTAACAAATCAAAAAATTGCTAGAAAACCAAACACCTTTTCATTTAGCACACATTTGTAACCATATAAATATGTACATACATATTTAGTTTTTCTCTAAATCAACAGGTAGTCCAAATTAAACAGTCATTGACTGTTCCGAAACATACTTGAAAACAAGCAAACACACTGTAGTACAAAAACATTTCCGTGCACATAAAACGCTGGTTGGCAATTCGCCAAAGATGGAGTGGCTGACCGCCCAAACAAATTGATAGCACACCACTGACTACATGTCTGGTGTGCAGCCTTTTATTGCCACCTTGCTTTCCATTTGGATTGAGGAAATGAAAAAGTAACACGCATAAGTGATTACTAGCTAAATGTATACAAACAATTAATAGCGAGGGCTGACAAGAACTTTTGGGCGAACGAAAGTGGTAGAGAGAGAGATAACTAAAGGAAGTAAAAGCTACAAGAAGTCTTGATATACCTACCTTTACACGTATGTAAATGCCACACATATGTACCTACATATGGACATAGATATAAACAAAGAGCAATGAAAGTATACACCTTAAAACGGACAAACAAGTTGGCCGACAAATTGAATAGATAAACGGAAAAGAATATTTTGAATACGAAGTGGAAAAACACCGTGTGTTGCACTTCCAACAGACAAAAACAAAAAACATATTTTCCATGTATAGTAGAAGGTATACTTTTATATATGTATTATGTATACTCATATGTATGAACATAAGTGTTGTGTGCCTCATAGGTAGACACTTTGTAGTGCTGGGGAAACGACCTAATTAAATAACGGTGGACAACGTGTAATATTCAAAAGCCTACAATCGCACACCTTATAAAAAATGACTATGACATTTATCTGTGGGTGTTGGCGACATACGTCACATATAATTTATGTGTGCGGGCAAGATATATCACATACATATGTATGTATGTTAATTAGTTGTTATAATTTAGTAATGTGATCCAATTACACTGAATTTCGTTAAGGGAATGCAGAGCAAATTAGTTGTCGAAAGTACTAATAGGGCAGGAAGTTTTCGAAGTAAAGCATCTAAATGCTGGTATTCAATAAGTCAGTGATCTCAACCCACTCAATTTAAGACTATAAATTGTGAGCTAGGGACTTGAAACTTCAAGCTTAGCTCAGAACCCGATGACTATGCAACATGAAAGATGAATTAATCCACTAGGTGGCGCATAAGTCGGGATATTTGAAAACCCCGTTTTTATAGTCCGATTTGGTTCATATTTGGAATTCATATTACCTACATGGAAAGAAAAAAACTAGACAAAAAATTTAGCCGGTAGGTAGCACGAGCTCGAGATATGTATTTGGAAACCCGTATTTATGGTCCGATTTGGTAAATATGTATTTAGAAAGATTGACTAAAATATATTTTTTACTATTAACTTATTGTAACTTGAGACGATTTGGGTATTCGGTATGAGAAAACACCAAAAAGTTTACCACAGAGACAGTCAGCTGATCGCATGTTCCAAATGGATATGAATAAATATGTATTTATGTATGTATGCCATTTTGCTCGCGCTACTCCCACAGTCGTAATGGGTGAGTGACCAAAGTACTAGCACTTCAAGAGATCCGGAGCTCGAAGCTTAGGGCAGCGGATTTTTTTTTTAATTTACACTTATAAAACAAATATGTGCAAAATTCGAAAATTAAAAAATAAAATTTTTTGAAATTTGATAAATTTTTGCTTTAAGCTTTAAAGTTTATATTTATGTAGTCCCTGTTATGGATCGATCTATATTTTATATGAAAATGATTAAAAATAAATAAATAGACATAAGTTGCATAACAATATCATTTTGAATTTTACACCTGTTATTTTGTCCGTAGTGTATTTATTTCCTCTTTTTTGAGTTTTTTAATTAAATTTAAATTTTTTTCTTTTTAATCTTATTAATTTTTGCCACTATTTTTAATTACCTTTTCTTTTCTTTTTTAATTTAATATTTTTTTTAAATAATAACGGATATTTTAATCGAATGAGGAGGTAAGGCGGATACCGCGAAAACGAAACTTTTTCGATGCCTACAAACAAATATAAAAGCTGAGAAAAAAATACATATTCAATTGAAACGGGTTGTATGTATATAAATCTATGTTTGCAGATATGTATGTACCCAATAAACATTGTGGCGAACGTTCGAAAGATACCGTCGATATCCAGTATGAATATCGAACTGAGAATGAACTCAAAACCAACCTTAGTTTTCCAACGTTCAGGGTAAATTGGAAATCCACTCGAAATGGGTTCGAAAAAAATTAAAACCATAGTAACAAGAGAGAAAATGAAATCCAGCTCATTCTCGAAGAGATATAAAAGACAATGGCCCCTATTATGAGTTGCATTCGATTTTCGACTGTGGTCGAAAGTGCTGAGCGAACGAATTTTCATTCGGTATTATGGCGCTCATTCGATGAAGAATAGCGCTATTGTGAATTTCGCTGGTTTAGTTTGTTCACAATAGTACATTTTTCACCGCTGAGAAGCTTTGTTTACAAATCGAGCAAACTAAATAGTGTGCTTATACATATTTATGTAAATTTGTTCTAATTAAAATGAAATAAAAAGGAAAGCGAGTTTATAAAGACGTGGTAAAATGAGTACAACGAGTTCTGGTTCAACGATTCGTCAGAGGATGAGAGCTTAGTAAACTGGCCAGGAGTAGCAAATGTTTAAGAGAGTTTAAGTTTATTAGTCTTTCTAATATATTTTGATATAAAATATATTTAAGAAATTTGTCTACAGATTCATTAAAAAGTTCCGACCATCTAAAGAGGCGTTTGTGAGCCAAATCTATTTAAAATATTTTAAAACTATCAACAGCGCTACGATTTTGTTCTGAGAGATCGTGCCAACAGAGTATTGGGATTTTCTTTCACAAGTAAAACCAGCCTTTCGAGCTTGTGTTTAGTATTCACGATGTTAGAACTGCATGAAATTAATAAAAATTGTTTAAAATTAGTGTCTAGCCGCCAAAATGTAAGAAAACCTATACAAAATCATACATTTTTCACAATTTTCTAACACTTCGCTACACCATCGAAAGCAAAATTCTGTTCGACAGAAAATTCGATACTCAACGAAAATTTCGACACGCTTGCATAGCTCATAATACGAATTTCACTTTCGATCTTCGATCTTCGATAGCCAGCGAAGATCGAAAATCGAATGCAGCTCATAATAAGGGCCAATCACTCCCTGCCAAAAAATCTTCAATTCGATAATGGGCTGGATTTCAAATTCATAACGAAGGGAAAATACATTGCATAACGAAGGTGCCGTTTTGCTGGAGAATGGCCTAGTTCTCGAAAAGAATACTAACTTATTACCGATTCGTTAATGAGACTCGAAAAAAATATTGGTTTTCCAATCATTTTCGAATTGTTAACCAAGCCCAATGTTTATTGGGTATGACTGGTGGGTATGTAAATTTTAAGTGGTTTCATACAATTCTTGTGTAATGTCCATTAACAAGTTGGGAAAGCTACAAAAACCGTTTATGGAAAATATGGATGTACATACATACATACGTATGTATTTATTAGATATTTTTGTGTGTTAAAGACATATTTACAGCACAAAAGATAAACAGTTATGTAGACAGTTGTTTACTAATAAAAAAAAAAAAGAAATGAGTCATATGAAGTGGATCGCCTACATAGAGATTTTATGTGTAGTTTTCCCAATTCCCCTTTCAACATCTATAAATAGCCACTAATGTTGGTTTAGTAGCATTTAACATGCAGACGCTTTTTACCAATCGTTTGTCATAAAATCTGGTTGAATAGGTTAAGTGAAATATGAAACTGTGGAGAATCGGAGAATGGATGGATGCTCTTGTGTAAAAGTTTTAAAACAATTGAATAAGTCGATTGGTTAGTTAATTGGAAATAATCGTTTCTTTTTCGAATGTTCATGCCGATTTGAAAAGAATTGTGAAAATTACGAGTATATAGGAGATTTTTGCCGCTGATGGCCAGAGAAATAGCGTACTTGAACCTGAAAAAACGACAACGTAGTCTCCTGGACGCACCATAGTTTTCAGTTCGATGGAGGTGTTGCAGCAAGGAAACAAGTTTGGAACTTGGGGTTTGCTTCAAGAACTTACGCAGAGTTCTGACGATGGTATGGATATTTGTATATTGTAGGCGTCTCCACTTCAAACCATTACAAAAGCTGGGCACAGACCACTCTCAGCTCTTTCTCAGCACGATTCTTAGATAACAATTTCTTGTTATTAAAAGAATTCCTTGTCGCGTACAGACAATATTCGGCTTTTTATTATCTTTCAGTACTTTGCTAAAATATCAGATTTATTTTCATTGATGGAAGTTAAACGAAAGTAGATTTTCACGCTTGATTAAATTATTAGTTGCGATCCCGTACGAGTCCGGACTAGTCAGAAATAGTCAGAACCAGTCAGATTTTACTGGAAATCGATCCCGTACTAGGTTCTCTGACTATTGAGAGGACAAAAAAGAGAGTAAATACGGTTCTCTCTCTGTCAGAAGTTACCAGTTTTAGTCCGAGAATTTTTTGCTGGTAAATTCTGGTAAATGTGTCAAACGATCAGCTGTAGTGTGTTTGGCAACCGAATTGTAAACAAAAGAAAAGTGCACTCTGCTAATTCATGTTGAAAAGTATTTAATTACTTGTTTGAAAGTATTTTTGGTTATTTACATGTGTGAGATGAGTATGTTTACAAACAAAATCAGCAAACATTTACAACCAAAATTTGGAGGTTATGTTGAAGTTGACAGAAGTTAACATTTTTTACTAGAAAGCGATCCCGTACTTTTCAATGTTACTCTCTCGCTCTGAGCGAATTTTTATTTTTTGACAGTTTTACTAGTCCGAGTCCGAGGAATACGGGATTGTACCTATTCTCTCAGGTTGAGCTCTGACACTTCCAGTCGCCATATTTTTTCGAAAATGCCATACAGTATTATAAACTGAGGAGTAATAAGTTTTTTTTTGGGCGCCATACATCAGGGGTATATGAATGTTTGTACAACAGCTGCTACCGTTATTTTGCTATAAAAAATTTAATTAATCAAAACCTTGACAGTCAAAAGTCACTTTATTACCATAAAAGCTAGTGAATATATGTATGTATTTATGTAATAAAGAAACAGCGGAATGGCGCTAGAATTACGTTAATGTCTGATTTTAAAGCCGTAAATGTACAGATGCTTACATACACATGTATGCATAGTTATGTATAACATTTTCTCAAAATTAGTCATATCCAGAGCAGTAAATAGTAGCTTCATTATGTATTTAGTATTTACAAAGTAAGCACATACTACTAAATAGCTTACAGCTTTTGTTTTCTATAGGGGTGGCACTTGCATACATATTTCTGATGTGATGAATGTACGTACAGTGTATGTATGTGCTTTGTAAGCAAAAATATCACATTTGCTTTCGCAAATTTTTTCCATTTCTAGCAATTATTTAGTATTCCAGCTGAGTTTTTGCTTATTGCTATGATGTGATGTTGCTTTGCTCTATTTTGACATCATTCATGGTCAAGGCGACAAAGTGTCGATTAAGTTTTCACAGAAGCGCGCCACATTTTGCGATACATCATACATATCGCACAAGTTCTGAAAAAAAATGTATTAGATAACTCAAGATTCTTTTATTTCAAAGTTCAAGTTAATCATACGGGGAAGGGAGACTTTAATATGTATTTTTGTAACAAATTAAGTATTGCTTCAAATAAATATGCATACATACATACTTACATAGGTGCTGTGAACACTTTCAGTGTCTAATATAAAAAAAATATCAATTTCGAGTTAATACTTTTCTTTAGAATGCGTACGATTTCCGCATTAGCCAGCCGCAAGTTCGAAAGTTGCACCTTCCCCAAGCGAATAATAAAATTTTTGAGTCAATTCAGTGTCTTTCGAGAGCTGGACCGAATTGAGAAAATTACTGTTTTTATGAAATACTTAGGCTTCTATGATCGTAGTAATTGATCTTAAGAGTGCATATCCTTCCACTATCAATTTTTGCTTGTACATAAATAATTTAAACTCAAACTGTCGTAATCGAGATGTTGTTGAGAGTATTTCTGCTAGGGCTGGGATTTCTAGCAGGATTTTTTGAATATCTGGATAATGCGGATCCGATTAAAAAATCCGAATATCCGGAGACCAATATAAAACTTAAAATCACTTGCACTCTCTGAAACAAGGAAGGAGGAGGTGGTCAGGGATCCATATTTGTAAGATAGCATACGAGCTTTGGTCTGACTACAGCAAAACAGGATTAGTAGATCTGCTAAATAAAGTAGGCCCATTGTTTTACAATCAATAGCGTGGCGTGAATTCTATTTTCCAGTTAATTAATTTTTTCACAACTATGTTGGTAGTAGAGTCCGACCGAAGCAAGATTTTTCGGCCGAAGCCGAACCGAATTTGCCGAAGCCGAGCATCCAGCCGAATATAAAAATATTGTCGATTAATAGGGTATTCGATTATTCGCCTTTTTCCAAAACCGGTTTTCGCAAAAATTAAAACCGACTTCAATTCTCATATAAAAATTTGAGATTATTGTTAGTTTCTTCATGGTCCAATGATCGGATTTAAATCAAATTAGTATGGGACCACCTGTGAGGTAACACCTTTCCTTAAAAAAAAAAAATAATAATTATAGGTTTGTTTGATTAAAAAATCCGGTTTATTCGATATCTGAAAAATTAATATTAGAAAAAGTCCGCCTATAGATTTCCAAAAAAAAACCGATTCAATCACCCTACCGATTAATCGGCAAACCGAAGCTAAAGCAGAACAATCGGTCGGACTCTAGTTGGTACACATGTTTATTGTGTTCTAAAAGCATGTTTTTAATCTCCGACAAATGTTTTTTCCGTGACATTCGTTTTTTTTTTATGGCGCGCAGCCTTGTAGGTTTACACCTTTGTGTTCGCATTTAGCAGAACTGATCTGCTGAACTCTATTTCACGCTGTTCAGCAAATTATGGCGAAAAATTGTAAATATTTTTTAGCTGCGTCATTTTTACGATGTTTGACCACCCCAACTTGACTGGGAAGAAACGTGGAGGCAACAAATCAAAAAATACATATGTATGTACATATATATATGTATACTACTGTTTTAAGGGGAATCATCATTGGCGTGTACATTTTTGAGCTTTGATTTATTTGAGAGTTGTTCGTAAAAGATAATTAGATACGGTGATTTCGTTTCTTCCAAAAAATGTTGGCTTCCTCGGTGTAAAATTTGTTTGATGTTCCACTCAACCCTGTAAAAGAGCATGGTTTTGCCTTCTTGCCTTTGTTCACGTATTTCATAATATTGTCGTTTTAAAAAACCATCTGTGTTTCAGGGCAACTATCTCCCCTGAAAAAGCTTCACGGGGCAGAGAATGGGCCGTTTTTGCCTTACAAGAGTGCAACATTTTAAGAAACAAACACAAAATTTTCTCACCCTTTGCCTTTAATTTGGAATCGAACACGAAAAGAAAAAGGGGCAATCAAAAGGCGATATTTTTTGGTACGAAATCACCATTAGTGAAATCTTAGCGAAAATGTATACAGGTAGGGTAAATTATGATTGCATTCGAACTTTTATAATTATGATTTTTAGAAATTTAATTGCACATTTAACAAAAAAAAAACAAAAACAAGCAAATAAAAAACCATTTTTGGCAGCAAACATTTACAAATAGCTGCGGAAGATGATCTCTTAAGCCAATTATGAGCTCAAACCAAGCCCAGTAGATAATTAAGGTAGGCTTTCTTAAGTGAAGCCATTCTAAATGGCTTACCCAAGGAGGGCTTTTCCTAGTTACAATTTAAATGACATTAAGTAAGTTTATTCAATATACATTTTGAGTTGCAATAAAACATATTTAACATGAACTTTAAATAAGTATGATTTTTATGAATTAAAGAATCAGCTATAGCAGAACTCCTCCAAAAAGCCTTCTGAAAGCCCATCTATGGATAGCGAAAGCCGACGCCCTTCAATTTGTGTCACGCCACACAAAAACGAAAGGAGAAAGGAATGCAGAGTGGAAGCCCTCTTAACTGTAAGGCCTTTTCGAAGGGCTTTTAGCTCCCGTCTTCAAAAGAGTCACAACTCAAAATAATACAATATTATTTTAAGACGTAAATTATTTACGTCTACTCATAATTATTATATGGGACTTTTATTTGAAATGAAACTTCTTAATTGAGTTCGTAGATTTGACGAGTTAAATATTTAACGCCACGATTGTTCATGTCATCAAATCTATATCGTTCGTTTGATTTTAAAAAGTGAGGTGTCAAATTAAAGGGATTTGCTTTTACGCGGTTTTAGTTTTTTGAAAAGGGTTGCCAGATGTTAGCAAATCAAATTCCAATAATCAAGGTCGGAGATATTTGCGTTTAATTTCTTGAAATCGGCAGTACATGTACCGATTCTATTAAGAAAAAACGTGCGACGTAAATCATTGTCATCTTGAAATAAATTTCATGAGAGACGAGAAAAATAGAAGTCGAATATAATTATTATGAAAATACGTAAATATTTTCCATCTGAAAATAATCGTTCCGCGAGACGGAAAAATATATTTTTCGTAAATAATTATTATACAAAGACGAAAAAAGTCTCTTCAAATAAGGCGACGTTTATGATCTCAAATATTAGGATAATAATTATTTTGGGTCTCTGGTACATATAAGCAAAGCACCTAAGAAAAAAAAAATTTAAAACACATCCGTTATCACCATATGTCACCATATCTTCTAACGAGCTTTTCACTTTAAATTGTAGAAAACTTTAAAATCGCATGATTAATATCTAATAAACGATGTATTTTGAGCACAACGAACAAATTCATTGAATTCACGTATTGACTAATTGCTTGCTTGTCGAGCGATACAAAAGTTAAACATGTGAAAATTTTGCGTCATCTGCAAGGGTAATTTGTTACATTCAAATATGCCATCCCAGCGAAATATCAAAGCAGGAAACAAATACAATAGCGAAGCCACAGTTAAACTTTAGCAACAGTTTTACTTTTGTGTTGGCGTTAGGACAAAAAAAATTTGGTATGTTCGCGAAATTATGATGTCATCATCGTCATA
>NW_023463196.1:0-15023 GCF_013731165.1 Rhagoletis pomonella | reverse complement strand
AATGATGTAAAGTGTGTTATATATGGATCTAATTTTAATAATAAAATTTATTACTTTCATCTACATTGTTTTTATTGTAAGTTTTCACGAGTAGTTGCAGTTTTCTGCAATTGTCTCTGGCCGACTATACATGTTAAAGCCAAATAATTTCACAATTTGTACCCTATTAAAGGTTTATATTTTAATAAGATGTGATCAATTATTTAAGAATATATATATTCCGATCAAACTATAGTACTGAATGCTTGACAAATAATTATTTAAATCAAATGATCAATAGTGAACGCACTCGGAGTGAATTTTGGAACACGGAGCGAATTATGCATATTAAGACTAAATAATTTCTAACTTTCTACCATATTATACGTTTATATTTCAATGTAATATGATTAATTACTGAAGAATATATAAACTCCGATCAAACTTCACTACTGAATGCTTGACAAACAATATTTGAATCAAAAGATCAATAGTGAACGCGCTCGGAGCGAATTTTGGAACACGATATAAAATATGCATGTTAAGACTAAAAAATTTCTTATAAGCTTATGTTTTAATATAATATAATTAATTACTGAAGAATATATTAACTCCGATCAAACTATAGTATTAATTGTATGACAAACTATTTAAATCAAATGATCAACAGTGAACGCGCTCGGAGCAAATTTTGGAACACTTCATAGAATATTTACAGAGGAAGTATATTTGGTAGAGATCAAAATGTATTTAACAAAGTGTGATTGAATTTGATATTGCTCTCAGAAGAACCATCCTATAGTCAAATTGAAAAAAATGTTTATGCATTTTGAATCGTTTGTTTATATTTTTTACATAATATTAAGAGAGCCGCACTGAGTTGTCAATAACACCTTGTTTAAAACACCCATGATACAAATATTTAAAGGTAAAAGCGCTTGCTCAATTCGTCGGCCATCATTTATTTTTTGAAGTTTGTCTATTTTATAACATGATAAAAACATAACAAGGTAAAACCATTGAGAGGCAGTCTGACGTTTGCCAACAATATAATTTTAAAATCAAAACTCAAACTCACACACACATTCTCATTTTCAATCTCAAACAACAACAATTGTGAACAATTTAATTTTTTTATTTTCAATTTTATATGATTTTAAAATGTTGGCAAACGTCAGAACAAAATCATGGCCGACGAATTGAGGGAATGAATTTACCTTGTAATGTTTTTATCATGTTTTATAAAATTGAAATTTTGAGAGCAACTCAAATGCCAAATAAAAGTAAAACAAAAAACAAATAGATGAAAATATTGAAATTTTATTTATTATTTATGTATTTGTGAGATTGGAAATTTGAAAACATTTTTGTAATGTTAGCAAACTTCAAAAATGTTCAGGCTGCCTCTCAGCGGGTTTACCTTCAGATTTTTGTATCATGGATACACCTCGAGATATCACGAACAAGTTTTCCTTTGTTTATTTTTACTTAAAGTTCTTAAATATGTATCTTGTTTTCTGTAGAATACGTATTCATTTTTTAACCTTTTTAAAAAAAGGGAGAACAGTCGGATCTACGTAACCAGAACGACCTGAATGAGCATTAAGGTCGGTTGTATTTTTTGCTCAAAATTACTTGTTATTATTCAGATACAGTTTAGCTACTATTTAGATTTCTCGACATACTTGTTCACATTACTGTTATTTATTATTTTTCTTATTAGTCGTTTATATGTTTAGGACTTACTGTGGGTGCTTTAAGATTCATTTTGTAAATATGTATGTACATATAAAAAACAATTGCGATATTTTATTTTATTTTAAATTATGAATTTTATTCGTGCAATTTTTTATGTTTAATAGTTTTGAGATTTTTTGGTTCTGTTGTATTCTTTTATTGCATATCTTTAACTCTTTTACTTTAAGTTATAATGTTAAAGATAAGCCTTCTGCCTTTGTCAAGCACTTTAGCTAGGTGCGAGAAATTTAGCATATGCGCGTAAGAGCATAGGGTAGGTATAGGGCTGTGCTGCCGCGATTCTCCAACATCTTGTCAAAGGAGAAAATATATTGGTGGCGGAATCCATCGTAGTCCGATTTTTCATAAAATCTAAAAAAAGCGATCACTGAATCTGAACTGCTATGAACGTGTGTATTCAAAGCAAGCACTGCGTTCGTAGCTACTCGAATTTAATAGCATTTTCGTAGATTTCACGGAAAATCGGACTACGATGGATTCTATGACAGCCTTGATTAGTTTGTGCCAATATAGCAACTCAGTTACCAGCTTTCAGTTGCTAGTTGCCATCGGTAATACCATTTCAGCCACTGGCCAACCAACTGAAGTTCGGTTGTCCTCCGTAATCGACCCATAAAATCGGAATCGAATATGCATGCACGTTCTGCAGAACGATAAATATTTTGTAAATGTGTGCTCTGTCCGCTAACGAATTCCAGCCATGTGTGAAAAATCGTATGTGAAGCCTCCGTCTACCTTAACGATTGTCAAAGGCACGCCAGAAGATGTTTCATCATATGTTTTCGACCATCGTCTTCTTCGAGTAAGTTCATCGATTCCAAAAACTTTACAACCTCTATGTGCCAGCATCCCTTAGTGTTTTTGGCAATGACATGGCACTATTGCACTGTTAATAACCAAATTTAGCCGCAGTTGCATTCACACGTGATATAATAGCTATTGTCGGTATGTGGGAATGCCCAGGAGATGGCGTTTGTTCAGCTATCGAAATCATTACTCCGACGGCGGTGGGCAGTACTGCTGGAACATATTTACAACAGCGGTGGTTGTGGCGTTTTGTTCTGCAACAATAGCCTGCAATGATGAGATGTCATATAATGTCGATGAACAAAGATATAAAATTGAAAATGACTAACCTTATTCCCGGCCGATTGGGAGACCACCCTTGGTCACGACCAGAACGCATTTACCAAGAGGAAAAACCGCAGGGATTGCAGTAGTTCTTGCAATCACCGTTGATGATGCTGTGCTTGTAATTAATAGTCTGAAAAGGCAGAAAATTGCATTAGTCAAATGTTAAACACATCAAATAAATAAATTTCAATAATTTGTTTACCATTTCACAAACCGAATTACCAAGAAATAGAAACTCACCGCTTTGCGATACAGAAATAATAACCAACAGGGGTGCATTTTCTTGGTAAACAACAAAAGCGCTCAAAGCAATCTGATCCACAATATTAATTTCTGAAAAATAAGACTTGTAAAGAGTTTTTAAACATGATTATCACATTATCTAATTAGCGCACACTATCGAGTTTATTTCTAGTAGAATATAATTGTATTATCTCAGACTTTTTTTCAATGTTTTCTAATATTCGTTCTTTTGGAATGCAAAAGCAACCATGCGCTCAATTTCTTGTGGGGAAATTTGGCCCCCATAAAGGAATTTCACCACGAAACAGCTACAAAAACAAAAACCTTTTCTACTGGTTTACTGTGAGCCAAACAGTCTACCGAAGCGGACAAAGAAGCACTGAAGGAAGGAGAGCTAAGAATTCCAGCAACTGGCCTGCTTTCCCAAATCCAGGCTTGCTTCGCTGCTACCGGCGCAGCCGCTGCGCTGCTGAGCGGTCGTTAGTTAAGTGAACATCAACAAGCGGCTGCTTATCAGCGTTGCCGTTGTGGTCCAATTGGACCAAAATTGGTGGCTTCATTCTCCTTTGGTAGTTTGGTTGGTTTGATGAAGCTTTTGGTAGGCAAAAATGTTTTGAAAATTCAATCGAACTTAGCATTAAAATTTGTTCACTTTGCGTTTACATGTTGAAAACATTGCTTTCACTTTACTCGCATGTATAAGTTTTCTTTATGTTTTCTAAATTTTACTAAGCACACAATTTTCTAGAAACAAAAACTCACTTTCCAAAGCTATTATCGATAATCTGTTGAGATTGAACGAAAAATTGCCTATCGTCTTGAAAGAAAAATTGGTGATAGGCAATTTGCAAAGTGTGAGTGTATTGGTAGAAAAAGGGTGAGAGTATGCAAATTGAAACAAGATTTGGAATTTTGTTTTATTGAAATGCACAAAATGTCTGATTTTGTTTTTTTTAAACATTAAAAATGTTTGATATGAATTGAATTAACCTCAAAGGTAATCACATTTTTACAAAAGTTTTTTTACGCAATACGTTAATTATTTTGTTTAAAAGCCCGAATTTGTATTGATTAACCTTAGAGATTGGCATGAATGGTTAACCAGCACTGTAAACAATATTATACTGCCAATTCGTGTAGCTAAAAACCCTGTACATCCAAGAAATCTCGTTTTAATAATGAACAAAGATTTGGTAGTTTGGTAATTGATTTGGTAGGCGTTTTTGCACCTAAAAATAGACTCAAGTGGCAACACTGCTGCTTATACGCTGAGTACAACTGAACAAAACGAGCCGGAGCGGTTGTGGATAGCTGTTGCCTTGCATGTGGCTGTTCTAAAGTGTTTTATCTACTCTGCCTTGGTGTTTTTTCTGCCGGTGACTGCGCGCCTTATAATCGTTCTCTGTGAGTACCACAGTGATTTATTGGTGAAAGGCAAGGCGCATCAATTACAGGTGATAGCGATAGAAGCTATGCTTCTTCTTATGAGCACGCTTGTGTCAAATTATCGTCTGTTTTGCTATATTTACATATCCGCGTACAGATACACATATACGTATATATATACCCTGCAAACAAATGCTCCCGAAATCTTTAAGAGTGTCGGGAATTTGTTACGATTCTTTTAGAAATCTGTAAAGAAAAACATATGAGGCGGTTGACAAGAACTAGTAAAGAAATTTCTGTACGATTTCTTAAAGAAAATTCTTAAAAAAATTGTGAAACCTTTCAGAATTCTATGAAATCCTGGTATGCAGGGTATACATATACACACGAATATGAATAGATAAAAAAGATGGTGATGACACAAGGAGTTCATACCAACGGTAAATGTTGTTTTTGTACGATTGCTACAACCTGTAGTTGTTGAATCATGGGTGAAAGGCAAAACAAAGAAAGTGAGGACATAAGTTAAGTGATAACCTGACTTAACAGTGCTGCCACCACGCGGAGATTAATTAGAATATTTTAATTTTAATTTAATTATTTTATTGTTGCATAGTTTTTACTTTTGCGGGTGTATATTTTTGCCATACTCCTTATGGTAAATTGTACATGATGCCGGCAGAATATAAAAAGTGTACTGCGAAACTGCTTCAAGTAGACGAAATGATATCATGTTCTGGTGGGTGTGGTTATAATTTTTGTGTGAAATGCAGTAACATAAAGAGACACGAGATAAAAATAATAACCGAAAATATTAATTTGAAATGGTTATGTAATCAATGCTCGTTGTCAGACACAAATACCAAGTTTATTGAGATTAAACATTTAATCAATAAATGTGAACAATCAAAAATGAAAGCTTCTGATGTGAAACAGATAGTTGAGCAAATATTTAGTAATAAATGTTCACAGATAAAAAGTAGCATTATAACAGATTTCAACTCATTTTTGGAGCATAATATTGAAGTAAAAATTAACGCTATGAAAAATGAGATCATAAGTGATGTGTCTAAAGAATTCCAAAAGAGTAATGAGCTGCTAAAGCATTTACGCGTAGCTAATGATAATAATACGAAAATGTCATATGCTCAAATTACCAAGGTTACGGAGAGCGCAAGTAAAATTGTTATTAAACCGAAAAATAAAAGCAAAAAAGCTAAGGAAACAAAGGAAGCCCTAAAAAAAGTAGTAGAGCCTACGGACGGCCTTGTAATGAAAGTGAAAGAAACAAAAAATAAGAGAGGGCATTGGAAATGAATACGAAGCACAGAAAACAAGAGAGAAAAATGAGATAAAAAAGATACTTAAAATAGTTGGTTTAACTGAAAAAATTGGAAATGATCGTCTCGTAGAATGCTTAACCAAGCAGAACGATGTGTGCTCTGGAAAAGAGTTCAAAGTTTTAAAGATGTATGATAATACAAATCGTAGGGAGGAAAGCTATATTACATTAGTAGAAACTGATGCAGTCACTTATGAAAATGTACTGAAACAAAAAAGAATTAATATCGAGAGGGACACTTGCGTTGTTTACGAACATCTAAATGTATTAAGATGCTATAAATGTCTGGGATATAAGCACAAAGCGATTGAATGTACCAATAAAATAGCATGTAGCAATTGTGCTGGAAATCACGATAGCAAAGAGTGTACCTCAACTATCGTTAAATGCGTAAACTGTAGCGAATTGGTTAAGAAAAAAGTTATTGAAGTCGATGTAAATCATTATGCTTTCAGTATAGATTATCCAGCATATAAAAAACATGCTAACACTCAAAGTAAAATGCGATTCTAGCAACGAACAAGTAATTTTTAGCAAAAAAAAACCGACTTCAACTCTCACATAAAAAAAAAAAATATATATATATATATTTCATGATCCACATATCGGATCTTAACCAGATTAGTATGGGACCACCTCTGAGACACTACCTTTCCGGTGCAAAAATAATTATCTTAATCGGTTAACGTGGTCCAAAGTTATGCGGTAACATACAAAAAAAAAAATATTCCTAGGAACTGATAACCTCCTCCTTTTTTGGAAGTCGGTCAAAAATAAATAATCTAAATTGTATTTATTTAAACATTAATAGTATCATCGCTAATAATTGTGAGCTAGAGTTTTTAATAGAAATTCAGAAGCCACATCCAAGAGTTACAGATAAAAACTTACAAACTTGTTCGTTGTAATTCGCATAGTAGACATACGGGCGGTATATTAGTATCAGTGTTGCCGCTTTAGCCCTTTGGTGGCTAGATTTAGCTACCACATCCTTTTGGCCACATAAATTTAAAATTGCCCCTAGCCCTTCTTTTAGCCCTTTTTAGAATTTAGTCATACTTGGCATGAAAAAGTTATATATGCTTAGTTTGTTTTTTTTGCATTTATGTAAGAGATGAATTTTTAAACTAAGAAAGACAGATATATATACATATATATATTGTATGTTCTGTTAACGATTTAACTATAGTTTAAAATAGATAAGTTCACGGCCCTGAATATGCTAAATTTGTTAAATTACCCATCAAGTCGATTGACCGTGTATGTTCTTGTGGTGTGATTGTACCAGCATGCTGGTGTCGTTAGTGGTGAAATTAGCTCAATTTTCTAAGTAAAAAGTATTTTTTGGCGGAAATTTCTTGCTCTATATGAGTCAAAGCCGTGTTTGTGGAAGATAACGTTCACGATATTGCAGTTGTGCATTACAAAAAAAACAATGTTTAACAAAATGCTAGAAAAATTATGAAATTTCGGCTCTAATCATTTCGATCTTTCCTCGACCTCGTTTGTAAAGAAATAAATATTGTACCAGCATGCTGGTAAGTTATATGCTTCGAGCCTGATGGTACAATCACTTGATGGAACCAGCAAGCTGGTGTCGTATATTTCCCCTTTTATACAAAAAGGTTTTTGGCTGGATAAAATATTAGCTTTTTTTCCAAAGTTCATTGTTTTTATATACCATTACTTATTGAAAATTTATACTTATATATGTATATGTGGGTAAACCATTTTAGCTTCCATTTTTAGCCACAACGACTTTTTTTAGCTCTTTTTTAGCCCTTTTATTAAAGGAATTTGGCTACCACTAAAAATTATGCGCGGCAACACTGATTAGTATACGTCAGTGGCAGTGTTGCCGCGCCGTCCCAAGAAAATGTATCACCGACCAACCCAAAAATGTATCCAAATGTATCCAATTTTCTTTTTTTACGTATCCATCTCATAATTTGTAAGAAAGCCAAACATTTTGAAGAAAAAGACATAATTTAACCCATCTTAAGGACTTGGAATACGTGTATATATATTTTGATATTTCTTTAAATCAAACACTTGTAATTTCAATTTATAAATTACATCTTTTATACATAAGTACTTTGCAAAGTAAGTATAAAAAATAGTAATTAATATGTTACATTTGTACCTGTATACTATGAAAAGTGTGTGTAAAACTACTACTGAAAAATATCTATTCTTCAACAGGAATCTGTATAAATATACATACGTATAAGATGTTCAGGATTCGATTTTGAACTTGAGATCTTTAAAATATACACATAAATATACACATGAAATGTTTAAAGTGACAAAAATTTTGAAATTAAAAATACATTTCCCACAAATAATAAACATTAGGGGCTTACATTTACTCTATTTTAAACATTTTATGTGTTATTTTGCGCTCTGCGACAAACTTGGTATGTTAAAGTAAACAGGCAGTGTTTAATTTTATTACACGGTGTGCAAATTTGCACACATTAAAAGAGGAAAATGGTTACCTTTCTTAATATGCGCAAATAAACGAAAAAAAATTAGAGTGTATTTAAAGTCTTTTCAGTAAAATTCATAAAAATTAACTCAAATAAATCAAATTTAGTTTTTAAATAGTGTATTTTAAACTACATTGAGATCTTCTCTCTTTTTATATTAACAAATGAAGATATGTGATATGAAAGAGATATATTTCATTTATATATATATATTAAGATCTTGCTTAAAGCATTTTTTTAGCTAACTAAACAATTGCGCCTAAAAGCTTAAACAGACGGCAGAGTTGATCGGGATTATTTGGGACTTAATCCGGATCAACTGCAGTTAATTCCCGAGTTGATCGGGATTAACTGGGACTTAATCCGGATTAACTGCAGTTAATTCCCGAGTTGATCCGGATCAACGCTGCCGTCTGTTAAAGCTCTTATTACACTGCTTTGGTGAGATCTCTTCATATGTTCATTGCTTCATTCACAAAAAATAAAATGCTCTAATTTCACGCTTAAGTAGCGATTTTTATAGCATTTAGAAAACGTAATTAATGAAAATCTATTTTTGAACGAAAAAAACTATAGAAAATATAAAATTTTGGCCTATTTAAAAAAGTATCCACATTTATACTGATAGGAAAAAATAAGTATCCCGCAAATATTCGTCTAAAAATGTATCCAATTGGATCTATTTAGATCCAAACGGCATCCCTGGTCAGTGGTGCACACGGGAGTATCCGGGAGCTACTCGGCTTTCACATACAAGTCGTGTGCAGTGTTGCCATTTTAGCCGTTATCCGGCTAGATTTAGACTGTTGCGATAGAGAAAGATTTTGCGGAAGATTTACGGGCCTTTACGCGTTGGCTACGGCGAGTACCGCAGACAATGGAACGATGAGCTGTATGAGCTTTACAACAATATGGACATAGTGCAGCGAATTAAAATACAGCGGCTCCGCTGGCTTGGTCATGTCGTTCGAATGGACACCGACGCTCCAGCTCTGAAAGTATTCAACTCGGAACCCGCTGGTGGTAGCAGAGGAAGAGGGAGGCCCCCACTGCGATGGAAAGATCAGGTGGAGAAGGAGTTGGCTTCACTTGGCGTTTCCAATTGGCGTCAGTTGGCACAGAGGAGAAACGACTGGCGTGCTTTGCTGAACTCGGCCAAAATCGCTTAGGCGGTTACAGCGCCAAAAAAGAAGAAGAAGAAAAAGATAGCAAGCAGCCGGAGAAATTTCGATTTAGCCGGCAGCCGATTTGTTAGCCGTTTTGCAGAAAAAAATTAGCCGTTTTTAGCCGATTTTGCTATTTGCCTTGTTTTCTTAAATTTCAAATATGTATATATGTTTCCATTTTTGACTAAGCGACCCAAAATCTGTTAGAAATGGCTACTAGCCTTATCGTGGAGAACATTTTCATGTCAGGCAGAGCTGTATGAAATTGGGCCGATTTCGCTTATTTTTATTTTAAACGAAGAAGGGATTTTCTTCATAAAATGTTTGTTATAAATGTCTTAATTTTAAGTGTGAAGTTTCATTCGCAAACTTAGAAAATAAGAAGACACTTAAGATGCGTTTGTGTTTGGATATAGTGCCAACAAACAGAATGAATATTACATGTAGATATTCCCAGATAGCGCATATTCAATTCTGCCTAAATTACAAAACATCATTTTTGCCCACTCCCAAAGGTTTAAGGTAAGGGAAAAATTGATATTTTCAAGCACTATTTACACATACATATGTTTTTTTTTAAACAAACTTTTTTGCTGAGAACTTATTTAAATTCCAAAAACCGAATGCCAACTTGAATTAAAGGAACCAACACTGAAGTGAGTCCAAATGAAAATAAAAGAGCACAAATTTATATGTAAAGCAAAACTCTCTGGGAATCCTACGAGACATCTGCCGATCATATGACCGGTCATCTAAATGGGAGATCTGCAGCCTTTTGGCATCATATTTTACATCAGAATTGAAGGGATTTCTGAAAAACCTGACCAGTTCTTTTGTGTAACTGTGATTTTGCATCCCTTGTCAACATATGGCCTCGGTTGATGTTAACTTAAGGTCGTTGTTTTACTGCCTTAAAATTGAAGGGAAAATTTTACAGCGTTTTTTATGTGTATTGGTTTCAATTTGAGTGTATTGATTGATGTATCGGTCAGTCTGAAAAGGCCTTGTAGGGAAGACAATAGGTTTGTTCTTCGAAAATCCAGCGAGAATTATCACTCAAAATATCAGATAGTAAGAAAAAATGCTCCTAAATTCTCTCTCATGTAGAGCAACTTGCAATTTTCTATACGAACGCAAATTTGCAAGTTTTTCTGCCAGCTAGTGTCCACGGTTGCATTTCAAACAAAAGAAATTTGTATAGAATTTTTAAAATTCTTTCAGAGGGGCAAAAAAACAGGATCTATTCAATTTCTTTGTCGGGTTTACTATATCGACTCTGGTTGAGATTGGATTCCGATTAAGAATACAGTTTTTCTTTTGCCGAGTACCTTTCAAATCATTGGAATTAACTAAATTAATTAAGTAAACAAGTATTAACTTACATTTTTCATTTTAAAATCGCTCCAGTTTGTAAATTTTTAAATTTAACGAACTTGTTTATTCAAATTATCGTCGACAAAAAATCCAACCATGCGCCACAATCATATGTTTCTCCTTATTGCAAATTCTTGCTGGCAAAATTTTTTCCGGCTCGAATTTGTAACTTCTCTCCAAGAAATAGTCTTTTTACTCGTGATTTATTTGAATAAAACATGTGTAATTTAGTTGAAACATTTTAGCCGTTTTTAGCCGGTTTTATTTGCCAATTTAGCCGGTTCGTCCAAAAAGTTCTGTCAACACTGCTTGTATGCATCTTTGTACAGTGAACTGGGAGCATAATAAAGTTGACATTCTAGTGGTCGGTCGTCTTCACTACTTAGTAAGAGTTATAATCCCTAAGCGCGAAGGCAGAAGCAAGCGCAATATTTGGTGGACCTAACAAAATGCATCCCAGAAGATAATTTAGGTAGGCCTTCTTAAGTAAAGCCATTCTAAGAGGCCAACCCAAGAAGGGCTGAAAAAAGTGCTTCCTTGCATGCCTTCTAGAAGGTCTTATCAATTTAAATTTATATTATTTAGCATTACAGACGAATTCCAATAAACATTTTAAGTTGCAATAACACATGTTTGATATAAACCGCAAGCAAAAATACTTCAAAGATGTATGATTTTTATAAATTAAAGAAGCAACTTTAAAAAACTCCCCCAAAAGCCCTTTTAAAGGTATGTTCTATAAAAGCCCTTTTGGAAGGCCTTCCATGGGTAGCGAAAGAAGAAGCCCTTCAAATTGTGCCACTCCATACAAAACAGAAAGGAGAAAGGAATGTAGAGTGGAAGGCCCCTTGACTCTCAGGAAGGCCTCTCAGATGCGCCCATGGTTACTATACCCGGCAGCTCCGCATACCTTTGTGAGTCATAGCGCGCTCTTACTCCGCTGCTATAACTGCAAATGCATCAGAATCCATAATTTTCCTCAAAATATTTAAAAGCAATCAATTTCATGTATTTTCTTTAACTGCATCTACAAACCTGGCTATACTTAGTAAATTTTTTATGTAAAATACTTCCAGATAGTTGCTTCTCCATACTCAAATACAATGTAGTTAAAATATATTAAGGAACCATCATAAAATTAGGACTTTTGGGATTTTTAACTTTTTGATAATTTTTCCCCAACTTTGACTATCTCTGGTGAAAAAAATGTACTGAGCTATAACTTTACATTACATAAAAAAATGCTCATTTAATAAAGATTTCATAAAGGTGCCACTCTTACTGTTTCGAATAGAAAAAAAAAAGTTATAGCCGCTTTTGTGGGCAAAGGACTGAGACACGCTAGAATGTATTTAATAGATTTAAATTTAAGTTGCTCTTGTTACCGGCCAATGACATGCTAAATAGTACAAAGGTACATTATTACCTGCTCCTGACATTATTTTATGTTACTTACCGGAATTCGGAGTAGAGTCTATAACAAGGGCTATATCTATCAATATTTTTTGAGAGTTTGAGTTGTTTGAAGAAAAATTTATTCATTTATTGATAAAATATGCTCAAATTGGCGACCTTCTACTCTAATATAAGCTCGGCACCTTTTAAGAAAATACGCTTTTAGAGATCTTAAACTCAATTGGGCTATCTCAGCAGCAGCTCCATTTATTTGTTCACGCAAATGCTCTTCGTTTTGAATTGTTTTTGAATAAATTTTGTCCTTAAGACAGCCCCAGTAGAAAAATCTAATGGATTCAGGTCTGGCGATCGAGCGGGCCACGTGATTGGTCCGTATTGTCCAACCCATCGGCGAGGATAAGTTTCGTCTAAATGAGCTCTTACTTCACGCCCGTAGTGGGCAGGCACCCGTCATTTTGCAGCCATAGTCTTCGCCGCAGGTTTAAGGGTACATCTTCTAAAAGAGTTGGAAGCCGTTCCTGAAGGAACTCTAAATAACTGTGAGAGTTGACCGTTGGCGGCAATTCCACAATTCCTAATATCTGACAATTAAAAATACCGCACCATAAATTTATTTTGTACCGGTACTGCGAACGATCTTCTCTCATTTCGTGAGGATTGTCTATCTGCCAACTGTGAAGGTTATGTAAATTAAAATAACCATCACGTTTGCATGATGATTCATCTCTCCAAATTATTTTATTAAAAAAGTTGGGGCCTGATTCATGCATTCGCAACATTTCACGGCAAAATCTAACCCTCAACAGATAATCTCTTTCTTGTAGAGCCTGAACACGTGGAATGTGGTAGGGATGAAATCGATGGTCTTTTAAAGCTTTGTGAAGTGTAGTTTTTGGTATTCCCGGCCGTCTTTCCATCATTATCACTGAAGTCGATGGACCTAGTTCCACTTCCTCTAACACAACTTCAACATCTACCGTTGCAGGACGTCCTGTTTCGCCGCCACGCCTTCCAGGTATGCGACCTTAAAAAAGTGAAAAATGATAGTTAACAAGCAAGCAAACAAGAAAGGTGTAAAGATCACTTACCTTCATATATTTCTCTATGGGTCCGGGCGAATACTTCACGACTCGGATGCCGACGATTGGGGTATCGCTCTGCATAGTCTTTGACCAGCTCTGGCATTACAGCAAGCTTCCCCGTAAATTAGGTGAATATCCGCATATTCATACTGCGTGTTCTCTGTCACAGTATTAATAACACAATGTTCGAAGGGTCCAATACCACAAAATCCACTTTCAATAATTCCGGTAAGTAACATAAAATAATGTCAGGAGCATGTCATTGGTCGGCAACAAGAGCAACCTAAATTTAAATCTATTAAATACATTCTAGCGTGTCCTTTGCCCACAAAAGCGGCTATAATTTTTTTTTCTATTCGAAACAGTAAGAGTGGCACCTTTCTGAAATCTTTATTAAATTAGCAATTTTTTTATGTAATGTAAAGTTATAGCTCAGTACATTTTTTTTTCACCAGAGATAGTCAAAGTTGGGGAAGAAAATATCAAAAAGTTAAAAAAAAAAGAAGCAACTATCTGGAAGTATTTTACATAACAAATTTACTAATTATAGCCTGGTTTGTAGATGCAGTTAAAGAAATTACATGAAAAGGCACAATTTTTTTTAATTAAAAAAAATGTAAATATTTCAAAAACGGTAACACTTTTACCTGAAAATTTTTTGTTTATCAGAGAGCTGTACAAATGTATGTATATACATATATTACTTTTCATATCAATTCAAGCCTATTACATGCGCCCATATATGTAATACTTCGCGAATGCGAATGCGAATTTTCGGAATGCGAATGTGCGAATGCGAATGTTAAGTCATCGTTTTTATTACTTAAAAATTTTGTAAATTATTAGAACATTGAACGATTTCTTAGCCCATGCAGTGTTTTAATCTTGTAGTCAAAGTTCAAAATGGGCATATTATATTTCAAAGAAGTATTTTTGCTGCCTTTTCTCCCATGAAGTGATTTCTTAGAGGCTCGTATAAAAGGCCGGAACTTATTTAAATTCCAAAAACCGAATGCCAACTTGAATTAAAGGAACCAACACTGAAGTGAGTCAAAATGAAAATAAAAGAGCACAAATTTCTATGTAAACCAAAACTCTCTGGGAATCCTACGAGACATCTGCCGGTCATATGACCGGTCATCTAAATGGGAGATCTGTAGTATTTTGGCATCGTATTTTACATCAGAATTGAAGGGATTTCTGAAAAACCTGACCAGTTCTTTTGTGTAACTGTGATTTTGCATCCCTTGTCAACATATGGCCTCGGTTGATGTTAACTTAAGGTCGTTGTTTTACTGCCTTAAAACTGAAGGGAAATTTTTACAGAGTTTTTTATGTGTATTGGTTTCTATTTGAGTGTATTGAGAATCGGTCAGTCTGAAAAGGCCTTGTAGGGAAGACAGTAGGTTTGTTCGTCGAAAATCCAGCGAGAATTATTACTCAAAATATCAGATAGTAAGAAAAAATGCTCCAAAATTCTCTCTCATGTAGAGAAACTTCCATTTTCTGTACGAACGCAAATTTACAAGTTTTTCTGCCAGCTAGTGTCCACGGTTGCATTTCAAACAAAAGAAATTTGTATAGAATTTTTAAAATTCTTTCAGAGGGGCAAAAAACAGGATCTACGTGTATGTATCTGGTCAGTTCGACTTTC
>NW_023463195.1:0-15027 GCF_013731165.1 Rhagoletis pomonella | reverse complement strand
CCCAGACTATATGGCCTTCCAAAAATCCATAAACAAAATATACCACTCCGACCAATTTCTTCATCAACAACCGTGCCGTGTTACAAATTATCAAAGCACATTGGAAATATTTTAAAAAACCTAATATCGGAAAAACAGAATATTAAAAATGCATATGAACTTAAAGAAAGTCTCCAAAATATAAAAGTAGAAAACGAGGAAATTCTAATATCCTTCGACGTCATTTCCCTATTTACAAACATCCCCATACATTTAGCTATACAGACTATTATGAAAAAGTGGAGCATTTTGGAGAGTCACACCAAGATAACAAAGAAGCAGTTCCAGATGATATTAGAATTTTGTTTACGTGACAATAATTATTTTAAATACAACAACATGGTTTACCAACAAATCTATGGCATGCCTATGGGGAATCCATTATCACCAACAATTGCAGATATTGTACTAGACAAAATACTTGACGACAGCCCACAGTGGTTCGGATAGCAGATCTAGTTGGACGAAAGTCAAAATTTTTTTGTTTTTAAAATACTTAATGGTACTTGGAATACATTCCTGACAATACATTCAAATAAAAATTGCATTTATTAAAGCATTAACATATGAAAACAAACAATAAATGTAAGTCAACGCCGCCTATTTGAGAACTCTATTTTAAAAGCTGAAATTTAACTTAAAAGATTGCTAATTGCACTCACAGATATTTGCATAATTGCAAATTGACTTTATAAACAAAAAATTACACTTATTCCGCTACAGATTCAGAGGTCATAACGCAATTTATGTCCACAAATTTATACTGAAAAATCGTCGTTTTGATTAATTAAAAAAATAAATTAAAGAATAGGAAAAGTAAAGGCCGCCGAAGGCCGTTATAAAACCACTTACATATTATTCTTTACACCTTCGCAAATGCAAAGGGTAAGTTCGATAACCAAGTCTAACGAATTGGCTTAGATATTTACATTTTAGTGACGGTATGTCAAATCTCAAAATTCAATAGTAATTATTAACAGGAATGTATCTGAATATAAATATAAGATCAGTGGCGGATCCGCGGGGGAGAGGGGGGAGGAGGGAGTAGGGGTTGTGTGTTAAAACAGAAAAATACTTGGAGTTATAAAAACTTTGGTTATGTAAGAGTTACACAAAATAGTAACTCGCGAATTTTCTGATTTCTGAAATTAAAAAATTATACAACAGGCATGCAAATCTTTAAGCGCTGTTATACAATTTTTTCTGAAATTTATTTGTGTTTCTTGCTGTGATCTTATATTTTATTCGTGGTAAATAAAATCTTAAAAAGTGAGTTGTTTGACATTTGGAGAAGTGTTGCTGAAACTTCTAAAAGACAATAACGTGTCCGTGATTGTGTGATTAGTAAATTGAAAGAAATATCTAATGAAAATGCTCGTTCCGAAGTAAATAAAATAAATTAAGTAAATGACTTTAGATTCGCAATCAGCAACCCAGAAAACCCCAGATACCGAGTTACATAGAAATCTACAGATTTTTTTTTAATTTTCGTCCGCCACATTGGATCCGCCATTTTGAATTTTTGGTAAATGAATTTAGATATGTAATCAGCGACCCAGAAAACCCCCAGATACTCAGTTTCATAGAAATCTACCGATTTTTTTTTATTTTCGTCCGCCATATTGGATCCGCCATTTTGAATTTTTGATAAGTGACTTCAGATTCGTAATCAGCGACCCAAAAGTCCCCTAGGTAAGAACTGGTGCAAAACTCCATCAACGAGTATTTGTTTAAGAAGTTTCGTCCAGCTATATTTGCTATCCGAACCACTGTGCAGCCTGGCTGAATTAAAGCAACAAAATATAAAAATCAAATACATAACAAAATATGTAGATGATCCATTTGCAATAGTAAAATCAAATGACGTAGAAGATATATTAAAAACCCTAAATGCACAACACACAAAAATAAGATTCACGGCAGAAAAAGAAACGAACAAAAAATTGGCATTTCTTGATGTAGAACTACACAGGTGTCAAAACAATATCAAATTCAATTGGTACACAAAGTCCATTACGTCAAGTAGGATAATAAACTATCATTCAAATCATCCGTGGAAACAGAAAATGAACACAGCATCCAGCCTAATCAGAAAAGTGTATGCTTAGTGAAAATATTTACAAGGACGAAAGATAAAATAGAAAAGAAGCAACAAAGTAATGTTGTCTATGAAAAAAAATGTAAAGGTAAAAATAATGACCACTGTAATAAGTGCTACATAGGCACAACAATACGCACGTTGGGTATAAGGATCGGCGAACACAAGGCAGACGAACGGAACAAGAGAACGACAACAGCCCTGGCTCAACATCTGACTGCAAACGAACACACAGCGGACTTCGCCAACACAAGAATATTGGACGTAGAAAGAGGAGAAAGAAGGAGAATTACATTGGAAAGCTTTCGTATACAACAAAGCTTAGACAGCGTGATGAATTTTAAAGACGATGTGGATAAAGCAAACAACGCATACACAGCTGTGATAAAACGAAAACATTGAAATTATGTTAGAAAAGATAGGCAACATAATTAAGTACTTAGCTATAGAAATGTGATGTGTTGTGCTAATGACTGTTGAGTTTTTAATTTAAATGTAAGTTAAAAAATTGTGTATAAGCCTTTTTGCTATACATATGTTTGTTAATATTGTGATTGTAATTCATGTTTATTGTTTTTTATTTATTGTCTAATAAAACAGACTCCCTGAGGAAGACGCAAAGCGTCGAAACGCGTAGGAGGGAAGGAAGCAAATTTACTTCGTTTCTCTTTTTCATCGGCCGAAGTAGCTTCATAACCCAGAAAACAAGTAAAAAGTTTCTATTATTTCTTCCACCACTGTATATTAAAAATAAAATAAGAAAAACTCAATTATAAATCCTGCGCTATCCATATTTTTGGCTTAATATTTTTTTTGTGCTGTTTTATTTAATTTTGCTTGTTTACAAATGTTTTGGCAGTTTATGTATCATAGCGTTTCTAAGACGTAACTGTTGCACTCAGCAGTTGACAGCATTTCAGCAACAGTTGAGGTAAACAGTTGCGTCTTAGAAACGCGCCCATTGTTATATTTTGTTACAAATGTATGGAGGAATTTTATACTTTCATCAATATTTTATTGAAAAAGCTTGTAGAATTACACAATGATTTGGTAGTTTTTATAATTAATTAATTAATTAGTAGTTAATGGAAATTTTTTCTCTAAAGGTACATAATAACTGCCCTTCCTGAATGCCGCAGATTTCTGATTTAACGCGGTTAAATATCACATAAAAAAATCTAAGTTGTGTTATTATAAAATTCTTACGTATTGTATCGATAATTCGATTATTCAATTTTTAAACTTATATTTGTGACTTCTTTATAAATTTCATTATTTTAAATACGTTTTAAGAACGTCAATCTGGCAATATAGCGCTAAGAGCGACGGCTGATGTTCAGTGTGACCAAAGGGTACACACATTTTTCGTAGTTGGTTGTTCTTATCACAGCAGTGATTATTTACTTCCTTTATGGCATATTTTTATACATAATTAATATTTTGAATGAGTAAAGGTTAGACAAAGCCCTGGAAAAAGGATCTTGAAGTCTGCGGTTAGAGTAAAAAAATAAATACTAAATGTAATTTCAAAAAAGTGAATCTGGCCACACTACCCACGTTCAAAGAAAATATGGCTTAGAAATGTAGGGAGAATAGCAGCAGCAGCGCTGCTGGCGGATTCCTTAATTCTTATTTCAGCTTATTCAATTTTTTGGTGGGTGGTATTGGTAGGTCAGTCGACGCTGCACAGTGGTTCGGATCGCAATCTAGCTGGACGAAACTATTTAAACAAATACTCGTTGATGGATCTTTACACCACTTCTTACCTAGGGGATTTTTGGGTCGATGATTACGAATCTGAAGTCACTTATCAAAAATTCAAAATGGCGGATCCAATATGGCGGACGAAAATAAAAAAATCGGTAGATTTCTATGAAACTGGGTATCTAGGGGTTTTCTGGGTCGCTGATTACATATCTAAAGTCATTTACCAAAAATTCAAAATGGCGGATCCAATATGGCGGACGAAAATTTAAAAAAATTGGTAGATTTCTATGTAACTGGGTATCTGGGGGTTTTCTAGGTTGCTGATTACGAATCTAAAGTCATTTAATTAATTTACTTTATTTACTTCGGAACGAGCATTTTCATCAGATATTTCTTTCAATTTACTAATCACATAATCACGGACACCTTGTTGTCTTTTAGAAGTTTCAGCAACACTTCTCCAAATGTCAAACAACTCACTTCTTAAGATTTTATTTACCATGACTAAAATTTAAGATCACAGCAAGAAACACAAATAAATTTCAGAAAAAATTTTACACCAGCGCTTAAAGATTTTTATGCCTGTTTTATAATTTTTTAATTTCAGAAAGCAGAAAATTCGCGAGTTACTATTTTTTGTAACTCTTACATAACCAAAGTTTTTATAACTCCAAGTATTTTTCTGTTTTAACACACAACCTCTACCCCCTCCTCCCCCCACTCCCCCGTGGATCCGCCACTGATCTTATATTTATATTAAGATACATTCCTGTTAATAATTACTTTTGAATTTTGAGATTTGACATACCGTCACTAAAATGTAAATATCTAAGCCACTTGGTTAGACTTGGTTAATGAACTTACCCACTGCATTTGCGAAGGTGTGTCGAGGTTGTAATTAATTTGTTTGTTCCCCCGCACTCACTCGGTAAAGATGTGGATCCCTAGCGCTCCTCCGGCTCTGTTGCCGGCCAACGCTCGCTCTTGCATGGAGCCCTAGCGCTCCCTCGGTGCTGCCGTATTAGGCAGTGCTGCTGCAATTGCTGGCGCTTAACTTCACGCGGAGCCCTGGTGCTCCACCGGCTCTGTTGCCGGCCAACGCTGGTAGCCAGCAATTACCCAAATATAAAATTAAAACAAGACTTGACTGTTCGGTTTGAGGGTACGCGGAATAATGCCGCTAATTTTATTTTCACTAAAAGACTTAGGGCCGGTTACTCAATGTCTGGTTAACACTAATCTCCGCTAAAACATCGTTATCGACGTTACCGACTCCATGTTATATGCATGGAGCCGAACACGTCGATAATGATGTTTAAAGGGAGATTAGTGTTAACCAGACATTGAGTAACCGGCCCTTAAAGTTAGTTGCTTTCGCCAATACAACAAGGTTGCATTAATATCGTAAATTTATATTTGTAATCTATTACCTTAGGCGAATTCATATAAGGTGATTTGTAGGGTTGCAACATGTATGCTTGATCGCATTACATCACCCTCCTTGGGAAAAGAAGAATTTGGCAAGGTGATCAATTCTGCCATATTCTTCTTGCCCCAAAATTTATATTTAAAATTAAATTGTTTTGAAGGAACGAGTTTGGATTTGATTGAGGAATATTCCTCCCCCTTATATTCGTTCGTTCATAGCAATTTAAGGTATGGTAAATATTTAAATAAAAGCTTTTGTATTTACTTAATTAATATGACTTATTTTTGTTAATAATTGTAAAATTGGCAAAGTATAGTATTGTAAAATAAAGATAAGTATGCTATTGATAAGTAACTATGACTTATGAGTTTATTTAATATACATAAATATGTTTTAATTGGATATGAAAAGATGGAAATTCAAGTATCTGTTATCTAGATATATATACATTGTATTTGTTGAAAGATTTTTGAAATTTGATTTTAACAATGCATGAAAAAAATGCTTTTTGGTTTAACAATCCAATTCATATTTTTGTGAAAAATTCTTAATATACAGTTTTATGGAAAAATATATTATGAATACTTATAAAAGTTTGTTTTGTTTGTTTTTTTCGAGCTAGATTTCATAATTTGTACATTTCAAATTTTTGGTATTTTTTTTCTTTGTAAAATTTTTTTTTGTAAGAAAAACTAAAAGTAATTATACATACGTATTTACATATGTATATAAGAAAATTTGTTTTATTTTATTTTATGGATTCTATTCTTGTGTACTGTTTTTTCTTTTTTTCTTATTTTGACGAAAATTGTTACGTTGACTCCGTCAATATTTGTTATGACGTATGGACCTGTTACATGGGTGAAATGTCCGGTGAAGCAAGGTGGTGCACAGGCATGGTGGCGAACCCGGTCTAGTTCGTCGGATGGGGGGGTCTTTACCACCCGCCTTACCTACACCCACATCAACAAAGTTGTTCAGTCATGCCTGATTATTGTAACAAAAGAAAGAAAAAAAAGCGTCGAAGCACAGGAGATGAAGGAAAAAGATGCAGATGCCAAGTATGAGGTCCCGTCCTGTCAGGTGGAGTCGTCCCTCCCCTTCTACGTGCGACCTACGCGTAGCCATGGGCGTTGCCGCGACTCCTGCTACCTAGCAACACCCCCTAAGCCTGACAAAGTCCGTCGGTCACTAGTTCATACGTCAACTAATCGTCCAGTCTATGGTCAACACCCACATGTCCCCTCTTCTGCCTAAGGGTAACACCCACACCAACCTAAAACGTTCAGCATTCAATGCTTCTGCGTACCACCTCAAATAACCGAATAAGTACAAACCATTATCTTCACTGTTTTCTTCCCTTTATTATACAATTTTATTTTATTATCTACCATTCAGTGAGTTGATTATCCTAACCTTACGACTACGTATGTTCTTCAAAAATTAAAAATAAATATTTCGCAAATTCACTAATTTACTTAACAGTAGTTATGTACAAGCAAAGAAAAAAAAACACATCTTCAATTCAAGTTATTAGATTCCAACACTATAAGCTATAAATATTAAAAATTCAAATAAAAGGCCAAAACTAGTAATCAAAAATACTACTACAGCTTACTCCTATACTTCAACAACATTAGCACTACTATTATTTAATTATTATTCGGTTTCCTTTTTTTTGTTTACTCGCCAAAAAAAAAGTTGTAACAGAACTACCCTAATGTTATAGTTCTGCACACACGTACAGACAAATGTAAGTTAAAATGCCCCACAACACCGGCAATGCAAAAAAAAAGTGTATAAATGAATATGTTGGAAGATATTTCTGCGTAAATATATGTATGCATGTATGTTTATAAAATAGTTTTGCACTCACCTCAACAGTCCCACGATGTTGGCGCAAGCATACCGAGATGACCTGTGTGGAGTTTGGAGAATACATACACATGTACATACATAAATCAACAGCTGCGGTGCTGACACCTGCACTGCTTGATTATTCGATCCCTCGCTCACGATGGCGGGCAGTGAGCGAGTCACCTAGTATACAAATTTTGATAAAAATTGACTTTTGGCTATCGTTATGAACTGAATTATTGGTTAATGGAATCAAAATAAAAGAGTGAAACGCGGGTGTACGAAGAAAATAGAGAAAAATAAAAACCGCTTTATACTAATAGAAAAAAAAATTTAGTGATAACATACAAAAAATGCAACATGCAAAGTGCTGAGCCGAAATATATATATGTGAATTTAAAATTACTATGATTGTGCATTAGCACATACATATGTATGTACGTGCCTCGGTTTATATGACGAATTAAGAAATAAAACTATACTAGGAAACTAATTATTCATAATTTAACTCCAAAAATTAAAAATTGGCGATAGCAAAAACAAAAAAAACACGCGCCTGACTGTCAAAATAAGCAAAAAAGGAGAAAAAAATCTCTACGATAGGCAAAAACAACATAACCAAAAGGTGATAATGCTAATCGTAAAAGATACAGCAACAAAAAAAAGTTGGAGATGTAGAGGTGGTGGGCAGCGCGGCTGGCTCTCCCTCGATGTGAGCGTTGCTTGAGCGGCGCCGCGTGGTTGAGATTGCTCCTCTGCTGACGCTGCTGTAATAAATGAATGCTCTGTGCTCCCTAGCTCTCCCTCGTTGGTAAGTATGCAGATTATTATTTGTTTCTTTGGTGAATTTCCAAGCTGCCGTGGAATGATGATCCCCAGTTCTGCCTTACAGCGGACGTTGACCTCCTCCTTCTTCTCAATTTTAACAGCTGACTGTAGATATGTATGAGCGTCGATATATCAGTGCTGCTATATGCCCATGCTACCATGCATAGGTGTTGGCCCCGGCTTCGCCTAAACGTATGTATGCTGGAGTGCGTGTATGTTGCTGCAACGAAGTGTTGCATCGACCAATTTCTGCCACTAGGTATTTGGGTAGCGTACATTGCCCAGTGAATCGGTAGTATCGTCTCAGTTCCTGGTCTTTCGGGTGTGAGTTTTTCGGAGAAGTGCCGCTTATAATTTTTTTCAGCGAGGTCCTTTTGCACCGTGGTGCTGGCGACCTAAAAATTATAACCACAATTCCATTAGTTTTAGGAAAATTTAATTGTGTCTTTAGGGCAAAGGCATGCATGTATGTATGTATGTGAGCACCCATATGTATGTATGCACGCATGTACATATATGCAAGTCTGTAGTTCAAGCTTATATATTTGGACTGCATGTACATGCCTACAAAGCTGCTGCTAAAATATGCCGCTGGGAATATTTATAATCAGAATTCAATAAAAATAGTCAATTCAGTTATTTAACGTTTTCCGCATTTCTTAATAAAAACGAATTTTGATGCTTTCGCCCCGAGAGCTATGAGTAGTTATCAGTACGATTTAACTTTGTAATTTTCGAAGAAAAGTTTGAAGAAAAACAATATATATATATATATATCTACTTTTATAAAAATATTCCCAACCTGCACCTGGCTTTTATTCTTGCATAATTTCTTATAAATATTCAAGTTCACTTACCTCGGATTCCGATAACTGGAGTTGCAAACGGTCCCTGGTAACTGCTCCGTAGATACGGGTCACTAAAAATCACCGTTTTTTTTTTTTTTTTTTTTTGTTCTTTCAGTTAACACTTATATGAATATGTGTATGTAACTTTATTATACATATAACTTCACACGATCTTATTCGCGACACCTTTTTACTGCACCGTAACTTTGATATTAAACTTCTCGGACTTTCTTAGTAGCATTTTGTTGGGTACGACATGGCCGAGGATGTCACTCATGCCTCAACTACTCAATCTCCGATCGCCCGATTTGATCACTCATCTTTCTCAACCGTCCAAACCTACACATACACGTACTCGCAACTGCTTTACCAAACCGCCGGGTTAGCACGGTTTCGCACCTTAGCCTGCCTGCTGTGTTAGCTTTAAAAGAGTGGCTACTTTCACTTCCTTTTACCCACGCACTCAAACACACACACATTCAACCACACCTACCAAGCAACAGCTTGCGTTACAGGCTCGCAACCGTCGATGGTGCATGCATCATGGAGCGTGTGCGTAAAGAAATTCTAACGCATCCTGTTGCTTATGTTCCGTCCAACGTGTGGCCTCGACCCACGACCAAGCCGGGCTTATGAATTTTCTTACTCTAAACTGCCTCATCACTGGGTGGGTGTATCTGCTGTTGCATATACAAACTACGTCACAGGTCACTACTACGTCTACGTACAGTTTTACAACTTATGCGTATATCACAGATTGATAAATAACCAAATAAATAAATAAATAAATAATTAAATAAATAAATCATAAAAAAATAACAAAAGTAATTAACAAAAATAAAAAAAATAAAAAAAAATACGATAATAATCAAATAAGTAGTCAAGTAAATAAGTAAATATCACAGATAAAAAATTTTCCGTAACTATGAAATATATCGAAATAGAATGTCAAGTAGTCAAGTAAAAATATAACTACATATATATCTAGTCAAGAAGTAAAATAAAAATATAAATACACGTTTATCTAGTCAAGTAGTTCATGACACTGGGTGGTAAATCTATGTAAGTCAAGTCATTACTTATACAATTAACACGAACAGTCTCCAACACTAGACATGCAACATAAAACATAACTAACCAAATACACTAGGCCACAAAGATATCCTTAGCGTGGTATACCCCGATCTTCTTGCCACTAGAGTCACCAAGTTCGTACATGGAATTTCCGATTATTTTCAATACAACGCACTTAACCTGTTTTGGGGCAAGTTTAGCGTTGTAGTTTTCGACTTGTGAACTCTGTTTGAAGTTTCGGCGGTACACCACTTGTCCAATTTGAAACTTCACTTCTCGACTTCTGGTATTGTAAGTCTTCTTGCTCCGTTCATGGGCTAGCTTTAATTCTTTCACTATCTTATTGCGGATAAGCTGTGTTTTATCTGCCACCATTCCGACCTCGCAGTCCGCATCTCTAACCGCGCCCAGTCTTCGGTATAGCTCATATGATGCAGCATGCTGTATCATAGGCATACCGAAGACTGCATGATACGGGGTATCATTGATCGCAGAATGCACAGCACTGCGGAGAGCGCAAGCGGCATCGCTAATGTGCTTATCCCAATTCTTTTGGTCGCCCTTAATATATGACCTCACGATTTGTAGCACGGAACGGTTAACCCTCTCTGCTGCGTTGGCTTGTGGTGCATAAAATGCAGTCCTAATATGCTGCGTACCATACTTTTCCAGGAACTGCCTAAATACGTCCGAGACAAATTGTTTCCCGTTATCCGAGTGGACATACTCTGGCACACCAAAAATGTGGAAAACTTCGTTCTCTAAGAACTTATTAACTTCGGCAGCAGCGGCTTTTCTCATTGGTTTTAAAAATACGAACTTCGAGAAGTGATCTAAACACACAAACACATAGACATTTCCACAACACGTACGGGGGTAAGGACCCATGAAGTCAATGAATAAACGTTGAAACGGCCTTTCAGTGACACGCTGTTTGCCCATTAATGGCTTGTGGAAGGCGTTTTGCGTTTTGTTGCCCTTACAGATTTCGCAAGCTTTTACATAATTTTGGACGTCGGTTACCATACCGGGCCAATAATATTTTTCTCTTAGGCGCATCAAAGTTTTATGAAGTCCACCGTGACCAACAGAAGGTGAGTCATGCGAAGATTCCACGAGCCCACGGCGCAGCTCTGTCGGCACCCAGAGTTTCCAGGCGTGGTCCTGCTGAAGGTCATCCCCACTATTAAATTGTGTCCGTTTGTATACATAACCGTCCGATATACAAAGTTCGGGTAGCCTGTCCTGGTTGTTGGTCACAGTCTTTTTAAGCTCCTCGTATTCGTCTGTGTTGAAAAATGGCGAGTCCAAGCATACATCTAGCAATCGGTCCTTTACCGCTATCTCTTCCATGTTCATCCGCGACAGCGCATCTGGCACGACGTTTTGAGACCCCTTTCGATGCTGAATTTCAAAGTCATAAGCCTGGAGCTTTAAGCTCCACCTCGCGAGTCTGCCCGACAAATCCTTTTGGTTCATCAACCATTTCAGACTCGCGTGGTCAGTTATAACCGTGAAAGGGAGTCCCTCCACATACGGCCGAAATCGCTTGATGCTCAGGACTGCGGCGTAGCACTCTAGCTCCGTAATACTGTAGTTGCGCTGCGCTTTGTTAAGTTTGGCCGAAATGTATGCTATTGGCCGCTCATTACCGTCGTCGTCTAACTGAAATAAAACCCCGCCCACTCCGTCCGTTGACGCGTCACATTGTATATAAAAGTGTCTGTTGAAGTCGGGGTGTGTCAAGACTGGCGCCGAAATCAGGCTTTCTTTCAACTGATTAAACGCCCTTCTGGCCTCGTCCGTCATGGTAAATTTGTTTACTCTGTCCTTTTTGAGGCAGTCGTGCAGCGGAGCTGCTATCGTCGCGTAGTCTTGTATGAATCTCCGGTACCACCCTGTCATCCCCAGGAACCGCCTGAGCTGCTTCGGGGTTCGTGGCTCCGGGAAATCCCTCATGGCTGCGACTTTGCTCGCGTCTGTACGGATGCAACCGTTGCCCACGACGTACCCAAGATACCTTACCTCCTTAAAACAAAATTTGCTCTTTTCAACGTTTATTGTAAGTTTGGCTTCACGGAGACATTTAGCAACTTTTTCTAATAAGGACAAATGGGACACAAAATCTTCCGAACACACAAGCAAGTCATCCAAATAAACAAACACAGATTCACGAAGATTAGCGGGTATGACCTTGTCCATGAGCCTACACATACGTTGTGCTGCATTGCACAACCCAAATGGCATGACCGTGAAATGATACAACGGTCGGCCTGGTACGGTGAATGCCGTTTTCTCCCTGGACTTTTCTCTAACGGTATTTGCCAGAATGCATCTTTTAAATCAATTGCAGATATGAAACTAGTATTCTGCAATCGGCTTAGGATACCATCAATGTGAGGCAGTGGATAGGCGTCTTTAACGGTCCTTTCGTTTACCTTGCGGGCGTCCAGACAGAGGCGATTTTTCGTCCCCTTTATAACGAGTAAAACTGGCGAGTTCCAACTACTGTTGGACTCTTCTATTACTCCCATCTCAAGCATCCGATCTAATTCATTATAAACAAGTTTCTGAATAGCTGGGGATATTGGGTAGTGCTTCTGCTTTACTGGGAGGTTCTCGTTGGTCACTTCTATTACATGTTCCTCTTTGTCTGTCTTGCCTAGTCCGAACACGGCGAAAGACGGGAAATGAGCCTTCACACGCTCTAATGCTACAGTTTGATCGTGAGTCAAGGCATGCTGCACTGCGTCGAAGGTGAGGTCTCCTTCGGCGGGTACAAGCTCTGAAACACCAGCACATTCACACTCGCAGGCACTCCTCTACTAACAACACTCATATCAAACGTCTTCCAAAAATCTATACCTAAGTAAACTTCTTGTTGCAAGCCAGGTACGATCAAGAACTCTAAATCTCGCGTTATATTATCCCACAAGACGGGGAGAGTAATAACACCCACCACCGCAGTTTCTCCACCGTTCGCGGTTCGGATATTCTGCCCCTTAATAGGTAGTATAATACTTTCTTTGCCCTCCAGAAGCTTGTCAGCATTCCTGCCCAGGCAACTAGCCCCTGCTCCTGAATCCAATAACGCTAATACCACCTGATCTCCTATTTTTGTTTTGGCGAAGAACCTGTTGTCTCCTTTAATCGTAACGATTGTTGAGATTATCTTGCGACATATTCTTTTAATATTCTTCTTCTTTGCTCGCATTTTCTCGATCTTTTTATAGTTTCTCATTTTCTTTTTCTGAAGAATTTCCTCACAAAAGATGCGTCTACGCGCCTCCTCATATTCCAGCTTTCTCTGATGCAAGCTTTTTCCTACCTGGTCTGCTGACATTTCTTTCTGCTCCTTTGCCTTATTCTCTACCTCTCGTTTAAGAACTTTCACTGGGTTGGATCCGGGAGCTCCTTTTCCTGGCGCAAGTTCCCGGACAACTCCGCCAGTTTCTGGTTTCCCTGACTAGGCTTAAATACACAAAACGACGAACTACCACCACACGCGAAACAGACCATATCGTGGAATGAACACTTACATTTATTACGGGACTTTACGGGGTTCTTGACATAATAATCTACAGGCATACCACAAGAGAAACACAACATTAGGTGAAACGGGGACGGACAAAAGGAGTTAATCGAAGACTTCTGGACCTCTGCACTGACATCTGGACTAACGAACGATGACGACTTCTTACTAGCTACCACTGGTGGTTGTGTCTTATTGCACTGTGCCCTACCTATCGCTTCTACGCTTCTATCTAGTGACGCCTCACATTTCATATAATTGAACTCTACTTCACTTATTGGTTTAGGCCTACTCCTATTTTCCTTAATGACTTTTTCGGCTCGTTTACACTCAGATTTGAGTTCAGCTAATGTGCTAATTTTCGAAGCGAAGGTTAAATTTGACAGGTATGGTTTGAGATTGCTTCTAATTATGCTGACAAGCTCCTGTTCGGGGATCCTCTTCCTGAGACGAAAAGTTAAATTATGTACATCGCTATAAAAATCTTCAAAGCATTCTTGGGGCAGTTGTTTCCTCTCCATGATTTCTCTGATAATCTCATAGTCCGACTCGGCAGTCCTAAAGTGGTTCAGCAGTTCGGCCTTCAGCTCGAAGTAACCAAAGTCAGGTTCATCAGCGTGGTCTTCGAGCACCTGCCAATACCACTTCAAGGCGCTGCCGGTGACTATGCAGTGGAAGTCGGTGAATAACTGGTGGTAGCTGATGCCATACTGCTCCCTCATCTTTTCTATACGAAAAATGAAGCTTTCCACGGTCATACCTTTGCCAGTACCATCAAATTTTACGTGCCATTTGTCTAAATCGATTTTCCTATTTCTACTTTCATTATGTGGACGCGGGTGACTGGCATTCTGCTCCTCTGCTCCATTGATCCTTTCACCATTTGTATCGCGTCGGGTTTCTGGTGTGGAAACCATCACCGGTCTATTACCGTTTCCCTGCATCGAGGTCTCTACCTCACCTACTCTATTATTTAAAGTCACAACATTTTCTCGTATGTGGCGGATCTCATTCGTACATTGAGCCATCAGGTCACCTTGTTGTGCCATCATTGCCATTAACCGGCTCAGCTGTTCGACACTGACGGATGTAGAACTTGGTCCACCATCATTCGACTTCGAACCCCCCGGTTCTTGACCGTCTGACTGCATATTCCCCCCTGGCTGCTGCTCCTCCTCAGACATTTGCATCAATTCTTCAATCTTCTGCGAAAACGTCAAGCTATTATCCGTAGCGTTCAGTGCTACCTCTTGAGTAACCCTAACTAGAGGTGGGCGGGGCGCTTCTTGCGTTGACGTCCCAAAGATACGCGCTGCACAACGGTTAAGATAATCTGTAGGCACAAAGTCAACAGGATATGGCACACCAGTATCAATTTGTGTAAATAGGGACCCTTCCACTTGATTCTCTAAGCTTCGTGCTACACTTCGAGTAACTCTGCGGTTTGAATTTAGCAGTCCTAAACCACCTGGAATCAGTCGCTCTTCTTCTTCACGTTCTTCCATTCACTCAACGAAACGCACTAACACACCTAACACACGTCTCATACACAGACCGCTTCACAAAAATAAATTAATTGAAACTTGTGAATTCAAAACTAACTTGTAAGACCAAA